>NC_056730.1:334515222-334560222 GCF_019279795.1 Protopterus annectens
AATACATTAGTACAACTAGGTATTGATGTACTCTTGATAAGATGTATAGCCGCATGGCTTATAAATAGGACATGGAAAGTATCATACAGCAACTGGACAGGTGAAATACTTGGTTACAGTCAGGGTGTCCCACAGGGCTCTGTCCTAGGCCCTTACTTAACTTATTTAGATTGTATCTTTCAGACCTAACTTTTTCATCTAAGGTGTTCTACAGTCTATACGCAGTCGACCTGCAATTGGGTAAACTGATTACATATGTTACAGATAACGCATGTTTGCAAAATAACTTGACTAAATTGATCATTTGGGCACAGGAGAATAATATGCTGATAAATACATGAAAGACTAAGCATATGAGATTTGGGAGACATAAGTTGAAAGGTGATTATTTAATACAGCACACAGTGATTGAAACTGTAGACTCATTTAAGGACCTGGATATATGGGTAGATTCAACTATGAGTTTTTCTAATCATATCAACCAATTGGTTAATGATATTTATAGAACTATAGGTTGTATAAAAATATTTATAAAGTCTAGGAAATCTAAAATGATGAGGTCATTGTTTGTTAGCTACATTAGACCCAAACTTAAGTATGGAATAACAATATGCAAACCCTATAAGAAAACAAGCATGAGTAAACTGGAAAGGGTTCAGAGGAAATATACCAAAGGGATCCATGGATGTGAAAACTTAAGTTATTATGAAAGATTAAAATATCTGAACATGTACAGTGTCTTTTACAGATCTCTAAGAGGAGATCTTATTCAGGTATATAGGGTATTTAAAGACAACTACCTCTGTAAATGTTTGGGATTACGAGAATTGTCAGACAACCTATGTAGAGGATTCTATAGGAACAAGAAGTGTACTAATTGGTTCTCTGACAGAGTAGCTGATGCAGGGAACAGACTACCAAATTACATTAAAGCAAATACTAGTTTAGGTATTTTTAAGAACAGCCTGGACACTTATTATTTGAACACGTGTTTTGGTATATTGGCAAGCTAGAAGGGCATTAATGTTTGTGCTTGAAATATTTGTATGCATGTATGTCATTTTTTTTTATTTAAAAGTAAAATAGTTGACTTTTTCATTTCAGGGCATTGGAACTCCACACATGCTGATATGCATGTGCCAAATTCTAGCTTCCGTTAAAAAACAGAAGAAACAGCTTACTCAGTGTTTAATTTTCTTGTCAACAAACACAGAGCCTACAAAAGGCATTCAAAGAGTTTGCCACCTATTATGGTAGGGGCTATAAACCCAAGTTCCCAACTAATTATCCATACCTATTATAAATGTGAATAATGTTATAATTTTTCTAATTCTAAGTGGCAAGGCATTCCACCATAAACCTGCCCTTTTGTGAAATAATCTATGTAGTTATTGCCATTCTGACATCCAAGTATCCATTTTTATTCTACTTAATTTTTTTTTTTTATTAATTCCCAAAGTAGTCCCAAACATGTCATTATGCAAACATTTTAAAGATTACAATTAGGATACCCTTACCAGCTTCTAGTTTATAGTGAAGAGAGACAGCTGGTTAACACACTTAATTTACCTATTAAAATATTTTTGTATCCCTTGTTATTGAATTAAATATGAATGATTATAACTAAGGATGGATGTACCATACTCTATTGTTAGTCTAGTCGCTGATTGTAGATTAGTAGCAAGACCCTATCAGCCCTACTGTTGATTGTCCATAGTATGTTTTTGAGGTCATAATAGCACCTCATGATGACATTCAATATGTTTGGGCTAAAACAAAGTCATATAATTATAGGTGATTACTAGTCTAATGACACTAAAGGACCTTTTAAGCCTAGCCATGCTTCCCAAATGTAGTGGACAGTTTCCTGATAGCACTAATTTTATATGGGATATAACTTGGGCAAGAGTAGTCAAGCATTTACATGCTTCTTCTTTCTAATAGGGGCATAGGTAGCAGCAGGACCAGATTCAGCACAAGGTAACCTAAGCAGCTGGCTAACATCCACTGTTAGCTTGGAGGCCTGGCCTGGCCAAACCATGGTCTCTCTAAAAAAAAAACCTCAAAACTATTATTTCCTCCTCACTCTTTAAAAGAATCTATTTCTTGCCCTGCAGTCTTATGAAACTGCACCCACACACATAGGGCAGGAAATAGTTTTTGCAAATGAGAAACATCAGGAACGAGCATGAATTGTAGATTTTCTCTGAATTAAGGCAGTAGGATGACCAGCAGCATTAACACACTGCCTTGAGTGCAAACAGGGCACTTTTATCTGGCACTTAAACTTTCACAGTATTAAGGCAGCAGAATGACCAGCAGTATTAACACACTGCCTCGAGTGCAAACAGGACACTTTTATCTGCCACTTAAACTTTCACAGTATTAAGGCAGCAGATGACCAGCAGTATTAACAGACTGTCTTGAGTGCAAGCACAAATTTTTTATCTACCACTTAATTAGTACACTAACTCTATGTATTAGTATTGGAGTAGCAGTAGGATTAAAACTCTGTCTCGGTACTGGAGTGGCAGCAGGATTAACACATTTGGAGCATATGCACTGATGAAAGCCAGGTATTGCTTCCCAAACATAAGGGAGGTATGTGTGTGTGGGTGTATGTGTAATGCTTTGGGTAAGGACATACTGTAGTTAGAAAAGTTGCTCAGAGACAAACTCTGAACCTTTAGCATAGGGGCAAGCACCTTAATCCTAACCTCCTCAGCAACTTTCACATACATAGCTGGTAATTAGTATTTCACTACCAGCTATTTGAGGATGAATTTCAGCATGTCTTTCGTCGTTTAATGGGTTGCCAAATGCATTTTCACTAAATGGGAATTGAAGAGAAATTTAGCCAATCTTGTGCTAAGTCTCTTTTCAATAACAGAGCATTTTGTTTTTGTTTAGAAAATAGCTGCCAGCATTTTTTCTGTAAAATTGATATGTTTTAAATTAAATCCAAATCTCTGTCGAAAATAGTATGTAAATTAACATGAACAGTTTGAACAGTGTTTACAGTAAGTGGGAAGAGAGATTGACAAAGTAATGGGATATAAGTATGGCTGGTGGGGCCCTGAATCATTACCCTGCATAAGGCCCCATTTGGCTGTGATCCTGCTCTGTTTATTCTGGAGGTGCATGCTGCAATGATACAGATTTATTAGCCATTCGAGTAGGTCAGACCTTTACAGAATGATGTCAGAGGGGTTAGCTATTCTGGATGAGAGAGAAGACATAGAGTTGTCAAAAATTAGATGTAGTTGCCCTGCAAACATGTAAGCCCCGCCCACTACAAAAAAACAGAATGCAGCAATGTTTCTGATCTTTCTATGACTTGTGGGTTGTTGAATAAAAGCTTATTAGACTTGGATTGTATAATGTAGTATAAACATGTTGCATTTTAATAATATATTTTGCAATACTGTCTTTACAGCCTGCGCAAACATCAAAGGGGTCGTCATTTGTCAGGTCATACAGTCTGCATTATTTGGAGAGATATTTTATTCTGTCTAATCTTCAGCATCCATATGTAGTCATTGTTGCATATTTATGTGATACTGTCTTCTCTACATGACTGGATTGTAATGGAGTTCTGCATTTAGTTAAAGTTGCTTACTCTGGCAGTTAACACAGATGACTAAAGCTCCAACTTGTTAATTTCCTGTGGCAAGGGTGCAGGATCTGAGTCTTTCCACCTTCATTTGGCTGCTGTGTGACATTGAGCAAATCACTTAACCAGAAAGTGCTTTGGAATAATTGGGTGTTTGGGTTAGGCTCCTTAAAAGTTTCCAGGACTACATGCCTAGTAACTTTGAACCCATTGTCATTGTTTGCCAAACATTCCCCATTGCATGGCTGATTGTGTTCAGGAAATGTTATGGCAAAATCACTAGCATACCATTTTAATGCAACACAGGCAATTTATTATTCAGGTGCAGCAGGCACTGTGTTTGTAGATGAATTACTGAAATGCAAAACTGCTTACCAGAAACAACCTTTGCATTAGTAATAGTTTTCTTTAATGTGGAATTTGTCAGATGACTTATATCTGCAGAGATTGTGCATATTGACTTTGCATATGTTATAAAATGGTTAACATTTGTTATGCTCTCAAATACTTTTTTGTTAAAACTGTGCTACACTTGTCTGGATATTATGGCATGATGCTACCTATCTTTATACAATTCCAGGTAGTTTATCTAAAACTACCAATAATGTACATTTACTGTATTGCTAGTGCCAGTGGCATAACAGGTAGCACACCTGCTTTTGGTGCAGAAGGCTGTGGGTCCTATTCCTGCAGCAGGCAGATGGAGTACTGATATTGTATTGTAGCATAATAGAAGTGCTGCACTCCTCAGTGTGTCATCCCTTTGACAGGACTTTAAACCAAGGTCCCATCTGCTTTACTTGGAAGTATCTCAGGTGGATGTAAAAGATCCCATAGCACCTATCAAAAAAATAGAGGCTTTATTTATATAAACATCTTTCACTTTCTGTTATAGCATTACTGATAACATCTTCTCACATATAACACCTTTTAGGCCCCTTAACAACATTTTAACATTTTTAACAGATCTTAACAAAAGTTGATTCAATTAATCTTTTTTTTTACAAATTATAACAATTATTATTCTCTCCATCATTTTTTCCACAACCATTTGTTACTTTTTCATCTTTATTTTTATTTAATTTTATTTTATTTTTTATTTTACATCTTCTTTCTTCTCCTGAAAGATCTCATAGTTTTTTATAGAGCAACTGCTGACATGCCATATTTCATAATATCCATAAACACTAACAAGATATGTACCTAATTTATCTAATTCATTTATATTATAATTTTTCATATAATCTATAAATAATCATGTTTGTTTTAAATGTAACCAAACTTATTTTACCAAACCTTTTTTCAAACATATTCCAAATTTCATTTGAACAGTGTATAAAATGTTGTATTGTCTCATTAACACCACAAAGATTACATTTTCTATCTTCTACCCTCTTATATTTCAATTCTGCCTTTACTGGAATTTTTGAACAGATAACCTCTATGCAAAATCATTCGTCTCTAATTCATTCTTAAACCTTTCATATCTCCTTTTAACAACTACCTGTACATTATCTTTTTTATTTTCCCAAATCTCAACATAATATTTTCCCATACTCTTCCTATACCATAAATTTCTTAACATCCATCTTTTAATCTTCTCATAAACTCAGAATATATTTTTTCTTCTCCTCTTAGACTCCTCTTACTATTTTTTCCATATCTCACTTCCTTTTCGTATTTCAGACATAAAAGTTTACTAACACAATCTTTTTGCTCTCTAAAAAAATATATATCATCTAGTGTGTAAGTAAATATGCCATTTTTTTTATATTTTTTATGATTTTTAAATCATAATCCCCTATGTTCATAATCACTATATAAAATACTTCTTCTGATAGGATACAATTTTGATTCCCATAAAATCATTTTCTAAACTAACTGGAAAATTAAAAACATTCCCTAAGTAACCTAACTTGCTTAACATATAATTGTGAATCAGATATACCCTCTTAGTAAAAGACTCTTTAAATGATTGCCACATTTTATAACATGTTTTATACCTCTTATAATTTTAGACCATGCTTCTAATTCAATTTTTTCCTTACTAAATGTAATTCTTAATAATGTAATAGATGTTTTAATAAATATTCCATCTGATATTTTAACATAATCTCCACATTCCTTGCTTTTATCCTTATTATTCTTCTAACCCACCAATTTCATCCAATATTCTACCTCCATAATAGCTTCTCTTATCCATCCTTTCCCTTTTGCTATCATAGCTAGGTCATCTGAGTATATTAAGTATGTGGGAATTTTTATTACCTCTCTAAACACTTCCCCAACTTTTTATTTAACTATACATGTTACTGCATTCATAGCTAAAACAAATAAAGAATTACTTAATGAACATCCTTGTCTTAATCCTCTTTTTATTTTTCTTTGCTAAACCATCCATTAACTACTGCCTTAATATTAAAATTGTTATATACATACTTAATAAGAACTACAGATTTCTGTCCTGAGACATACTGTTCTAAAACATCAAACATGTTATAATGTTTAAGATTATTGAATACTTTGTACATCACATACAACCAACTTAATATCATAAAATCCATAATTTTTTTCCCTTGAAAACGTATTTTACTATAATCAATAAATCTTTTGTATGTGTTTTTGCCAATCTGTATATAGTTTCTTCTATCAAGCCTTTTAAAATATTGTAAAAAGAAAACTGGAACAAAACCCAAGGTGGCCAATGGTGCAAACTAAAAAACAAACAAACAAAAAAACAAACAAGCAAACACCACAAAAACAAGCAAAAAAAAAAAAAAAAAAAAAAACAAAAGAGTCACCAAAAAACAACCACAGACTAGACTCTTAAAGATTCTTTTGTTTGTTCTAAAACCAAATTTTAATATATGACCAAATTCACCAGTTCTTTTAAACTTAATTTCTTGGGCAACTTTATCTAGGGTTTGGGGGTCATATCCCCTTTCTATAAAAAAATGCTTTTATAAATTTAATTTCTTCATCAAAGCCTTGATCTGTACTAATCATCCTACAGGCTCTTATAAATTGGCCTCTAGGAATATTGATTTTAATAAATATGGGATGATTACTAAGATAATGTAAATAATGGTTGGAAAAGTTTTTTATGGTGAATATTACTAACAAATGTTTGCTTTACCCCCGTCCCATTCTAACTGACTGTTGAAGAAACTGATTGTCATTCCCCATTCCCCTAAAACAAATTTCAAAAATGTGGAACTTGTATTTTATTTTCCAACAAATACATCTAAGTCAGAAATTTCCTCTGTAAACATAAAAAAAATCATCAACAAATATTTTTGTAAAAAATTATACCAAGACATTTAATGACATCTGGAAGTAGTTCTTTTTCCTACCATCCTAAAATTAAATTTGCAAAGGTGGGTGCTAGATCCCATGGCTACTCCCCTTTTTTGCTTATAATATTTGTTATTAAAAATAATTATTCTCTAATAAAATTTTCAACAAAAACAACATAAATGAATGTTGCTATTTTCCAGATTGGTGTACTTGTTTAAGAAAAACATCAAGTGTTTTATTCTCTCATTTGGGGTATAGAGGTAAATAGTGATACAACATTAACTGTAAGAAAACATATATTTTACCATAATCATGACCAGTTTGTTGAAAAGATCTTAATTGATCTAAAAAATCCCAAGAATCCCTAATATGGGATTCTAACATTTGTAGCACTAGTTTAAAAATTGAATATAAAAACAATGAAATGGCTTAAGTACTGCCATTTTTTTTGTATAATAGCCATAAAAACATTTGAATAAGTATTGATTAATATTGTTGGTCTCTAGTTTTTTATATTACCTTCCTCTCCTTTCGTCTTATAAATAAAAACTAATAAAACCTTTACAACCCCCTACTGCTCTTATTCTATATTTAAGCCAAAACTTTCAAACTTTTAAAAAGGATAACTTTTAACATAATTCATTTCTTAAAAATAATAATATCCTAATCCATCTGTTTAAAAAGCACTTAGCCTCTTAATAAATTTTAACACATTACCTAATAGACTGATCCTGAATTCTTTTTCCAATTCTAATACTTTCTATCAGTCTTAACCAAATCCCAAACTACTTTACACCCTTCACTATTGTCATCACAAACCTCTGTAACATATTTCACTTATTTCAGTTATGTAATTTCTGTCCTTTCTTTCAACTCAGTCTTTAATAAAGATTAATTTCTTCTCTCTTCTTTGTTAACTATTTTGTATAGCAATTGAGAAACTTCCTCACTTTTACCCTATAGTATATATCATAGTTTATATAATAATGAACTAGTTATCTTAATATTTGCTTTGCATATTTCTTTTTCAATTCTTTCTTTTTCATCTCTACTGAAAGATTTGTCATGCTTTTCCATCATATCCTTATACTTTCCTTTTTCTTTTTTTCCAATACCATATTTCTAAATGAATGCATTCATTTTAATATTTCTCCTTATATATAATCTACCAAGTTTCAATTGTATCATAAAATGGTAACCTGGTCTCATGATCTTTCTATGATATTTCCATGTGCTCCTGAAAAAATATACTTCATAACTTCTTCCAACAAATCTTTATTACATTTAACTTCCTTAATATAATTCTCATATTTAGTATACCCAGCCGGTATAGTACAGTGATCTGAAAATAAACATTAATAGTTCTAGATTTTTTTCTCCCATAGGCCTATAGAATACAACATAAAATCTATCTCTGTTTTTGATTTTCCTTAATGCAAGTATATTCTCTCTTTTCACAAACTTGCATGTTTCCTATTCTTATCATTTGGTTTCATATGACTGCACATCTTTATTTATTTTCCCTTTAATCTTTCTTAAAATTACAATTTAAGTCACTCACAATTATTGTATCCATATTCTGAATAACATTTTTAAAATCTGTAAAAAAAAATTCTTTTTTTCCTATTGTATGTGCATATATTGCTATAATTCTCCAAGATTTACAGTCCTGCCTTATGTCAACTGTCATACATCTGTCTGGTGCTACAATTATGACATCAATAACCTTAATACAGTCTTTTTTGTTAACAAAGCCACACCAAAGCACGTATCTTCTTCAAAACTTCAGGATATTTCATTTCCCCAGCTAATTTCAAACTCAACTTTTTGTTGCTTATTTAAATGTATTACATCTAATAAAAACAATATATCACAACTCTGTTTTTATACTGTAAAGCAACATTTAATCTTCTTGTTTCATTAATTAATCTATTTATATTCAAGGATATTATGCTTATTACCATTTTTATCTTTCTTTTTCTTGTTATATTTCATATAGGCTCTTTTTTCTTTGATTCACCATCAATTGTTTCATTTTCTTAATTTGTCAAATATTCAAACCTAGTTTGTATCCCAGTATTATGTTTATCTTTTTCTTTTCTCATCTCATCTTTTCATAGATTACTTCTTTAATATCATCATGTGAATTACTTTGTAAAATTTCTTCATTTGTCTCTCCATCACATTCATTCAAATTGGCATCATTATTTACATCTCTTTCACAATCAAACCAAAGAAACTGGATACTTCCACATTTTCTGCATAGCATTTTATAATTCTTTTCAATGTCCTATTTCTCAACACTGCCCATACCTTTTCTTATTATATTTATTAATCAAATGCTCATCTGAACCAAGGGAAAAAACATGTTTTGGCTGTCCCCAATATTTTAGCATGCCTTTTGTTATTAATTGTCACTACACTTGATAACCAAAACAGTTTCCCTTCAATATTGTTTTAACAAATTTCCCAAGGCCCATTCCATAAACTGATATCATCAAAACATTTCTTAATTATAAACTCTTTTTTACTTGTTTCAGTCATATAATCTTAATTTCACTTTCTGTAATGTCTGCAGTTCAAAACTGAAATTTAATCTTGCTTCTACACATTTTATATTCCCCTCTTACTATGTATTTGTTCCATGGATCACAAAAAGATTATGTCTCATATTTTATCAAGAAAATTTCTATGTCAAAAGTTTCAAATGTAAATTCACAGAAACTCTAATTTCCTCTATGTATGACAGATCTGACATCCTCTGGCCTAATGTCAGGCAACTTTATCAAATTGTCCCACATAAAATGTCTGTCTATAGAATCTCCTGATTTAGATTCTATTTTTAATAATATGTTTGTGACTTTCTACTGTTTTGTCTCTTTGATTTAAAGTACTTACATTCTTGGAACCAAAAAAGGTACAAGTCTCTCTTGCTACTCTTTGTCCAGAATCCCTCTCTCAAGCACCCTGACAGTTATCAGCTTTTCTTCAACTGTTTTAACAACATTATCACTTTCCATTTCAGCTAAGTTATCCATTTTTAACTGTGAGAAGGAAACTGCCTTGTCACCTCCTACTTTGTTTTCCTCAATCATCCTTTTTAAAATGTCATCATTCAAACTACTGACTTTAAATTAGTTGCAATTAAGTTCCACTATCTGCATTATTTGTATCCATCAAAATATCTCTCAATTTTCAGAGAATAAACATCCTTTGACTGTAAAAATGATCTGTTGCATCTTCAACTTCACTGATGACAAATTTTCCATCTCATTAAACTGGAAGCCAGCCTATGGCCCACCTCTGTAGAGGAGTAGGGATCCTTTATTATGCAACTATATGCAAATTTACATATTAAAAATGTACATTAAATTTATATTCCTCCATCACTAACAAAATGTTTGTATAGACCCCCATTCCTTTTTCCATAACCACTGTTTGATTTTCTGTATTATATTTTGTAATATTCACTTTTCCATTAAACATGATCTTAGTCTTTTTTTCTTTCCATATTATGCATACAATACAAAATATTTTTCTATCCAAATTATGAACATATTCTTTACTATATTTCTCATAAACCCATATTTATCAGTTTCTAATCTCATAATTCTTTCACAATACTATTTTCTATTATTTTTCCCCATACATTTTTAACCATTTTGCATGTTGAGAAAACATGTGTGCTGTTTCTAATTCACCACAAAAATGACATGTCCTTTCATTTACTTTTTATACAGCATATTTCCTTTTACTGGCAACTAAGTTTGTAACCTTAATAAAAAATCTTGATGTACAACATTCTTCATAAACCATTTGTTTATTTGTTTTATGGCTATTTCTTTATCTTCTGTTAGATGCTCCATGGATTCACACAGTAATTATGCACCATATTTTCCTATTTTCTCCTATTCCCCCTCCATACTTAATTTCCATATTTTTTATTTTGTCATGATACATCCTTATTTCTTCATTTCTCCACTATCTCTTCCTTTTATTAATTTCTATTCCCTATCATATTTCTTCTTAAATATTCTTATCAACTATGTTCCTTTCAATTTATCCATTTTAATACCCTGTCTAGATTCAGCAAAGCCCCATATACTATTGTGTTCAATAAACCCAACTCCCGCCACCCTTCTTATCAATATATAACACTCCTCTTTCAACTGGATTCAACCTAAATTTCCATATGAATCTAAATATGATTTCAAGAAATTCCTTCTCCAATTCTCTTGGTATAATATATACACTAGCTATATATGATACTTTTATCATCCATATTGTATTTATTAAATGTACTTTTTTCTTAAAAGACACCCTATACCTGTTCCACATGATAGTAAGTCCCTTTAATTCTCTCAAAAAATTTCCCATTGTTCAATTAATATAGAATATTCACAAAAATCAATTCGTAATATTGATATGTTTTTCTGCCAAACTGTATCACTTCCAAATGTTCTTCATCTCCAAAACCCTTATATTTTTCCCTATTTAGTTTGTAATCCAACTTTTTGCAATTTTTTATGCATGTATATAATGACCGCTTTTATTCCCTCTTTGTTTTAGCCATTAATATATCATCAGCATGAGACATAATAATGTCTATTGTACATATTAACGTTTATCCAATTCTTCATTTATCTCTTTTACTACATAATTCATGACTATTAAAAACAAAATACTACTCATTGGACTTCCTTGTTTTAATCCTCTATTCATTTCAATTTCTTCACTTAACCAGCTATTAACTAAGGTTATAATTTTAGTATTTTTATATACTGACCTATATTCTTTTTTTAATTGTGGATTACAATTGTATTCTTTCATTATTTGCCACAAAGTTTCATGCTCTATTGAATCAACTGCTTTATGTATATCAGCCACCATAAATGTTGCTTCTTTTTGTTCTTTCTTAATATCATCCTCCATTTCCCCAATTATCATTAAGGATTCTTGGCTTCCTTTTCCTTTGATCCCATAAATACTTTCTTCCATTACATAATTGAGTTTATGTTCTAATCTTTTTTGTATTATCTTCATAACTTACAATCATTATTGGTCAACATTACTGGCCTCCAATATTTAATTTCATTCTTCTCTCCTTTTTTCCATATAAATTTCATTACCTCCCAACAAATTCCTACATAACAACTACCACCATTTAACAATTTATTTATTAAATATGCCTATCAAAATTTCTTTCTGACTTATCAAATTCTTATACATTAGATATCCTATACCATCTGGTCCAGCTGATGAACTGATATTTATTAACATCATTGCTTTCTTTAAATCCATAATTGTAATTTGTTTTTCCAGTTCACTCTTCATTTCTTCTGTAAATTGCTTTACCCTCCAATTATTTTTTCTTTCTTTCATATTTTTTTACCACATCTTTAACATGCAGGCACTACAATATCCATAATATCAGTTTGTTCTCTTTCAGCTTTCCCATCTTTGTTTTTCATTTCTCTCATTATACCACTATCTTCCTTTATTTTTTTACTCAGATATGGCAATACTTCTTCCTTTTTCTTTGTAAAAATATTCTTGTTTATATCATTTATAAATTATATTTTTTCTTGATTTGTTTGAGAAATCTCTTCTTTTCAAAAATATTCCCTTTCATTCCTATTCAAATTGTATAAAACAGTTTTTTGTGTTTTTTGATATTCCTTTTTATCTAACTGTCTCTTTCTATTCTCCCAAATTAAATATGTTGTTTTATATTTCTCTTTAAATATTATCCACCATTCTGACTAATTATTATAAACATCGCTCATAGTCAAATGGTTGTTGCATAACATTATTATATTTTTTCAACCTATCTCATTCCACTCCTTTTCATTAGTTCTCTTTATTCCTCTCCCAATTTTTATATGTTCTTTATTCTCTTCTATTTCTGTCCATACAGCCAACCTTCTATCACTATTCTTATAATTTTAGATATCAAAATAGTCTTTCTGTTTTCAATTGTCCTCTTCTATATGTACTTTTATTCAAGCTCAATAATTCTAAATTCCCACATTCTATGTCATCCATTATTTTCTTATTTGGTCTCTTTTTGCTTTTTACATATCAAGTCACAATTAAAAGCTCCTGTTATTATTATGTCCACATTTACTATAACATAGTCCAGTATTTCTTGAAATACTTTCTCTCTTTCTTTTCATATCACATAAGCATATATTGCTATAAGTCTGAAAACTTTCCCTCTCCAGCTAAAGTCAACTACTGTTAATCTCCCTAATTTAACTAAAACATCTTCCTGTCTTTTATCTGATTGCCCTTTCACTTCCCCACAACAAATTTATCTTCCTGTGCTTCTGAAAACAATTCTGAGGAGTCAGCATTCACCTCTATTCCACACTCCTCCTTCGCCTTGATTTTTGTGTCATTTTACCAGCCACCAATGTGTCAGGAATGCCACAGATGCTCTCACACTTTGGCTACATATACCATGAGTGTTGTAGTGGTAGGAGTAGTTCCCTGATGCCCTTGTCCTAGTAATGTAAATAACACTACTCTAGTCTGACTCACCCATAAACAAAGGAAAAATAAAAATAAATAAAGATTTCTTCATAACAATAAGGGGTGCACACAGTTACAAAAGTGGCTATAATGGCTGGTGGGGTGGAGGATATTTCTGTGCATGAAAGTACCTTTATTCTGTTATCATGTGGTCATTTTTAAACACATTTTAATTTGGCTTTTCAGAACTAGTGTACATGTGTGGGAATTAAGTTGGATTATTTTGGCTACTGTGTGTGTGTGTGTGTGTGTGTGTGTGTGTGTGTGTGTGTGTGTGTGTGTGTGTGTGTGTGTGTGTGTGAAATAAATTTGAAATATGTGACTTTGATCATTATTAATTTTGTTGACATTAACACTGACATCTGAGAAGGATGAAATTAACCATGTAGCTATAATAGCTGGGTTTGGTTGTTGTCTGTGGATAAAAATAATGCAATGAGATAATAATCTTTATTAGTCTATCATTGAAGGACTAGTGTGCATTTGTGTAAATCAAATTGGAATACTTCACTATGGTAATTTTTATCACAATCAGACATGCTGTATTAAATAAGAAATATAATTTAAAACAATCAGGAAGGAGACTCAAAGTACACATGAATTTAGGGGACATGTGTTGTTTGCAAACAGCTCTGGTCCCAAAGTACACTGTATTTGCCACTGGTCAGATGCATTTTCTATGAATATCAGTTTTAATGCATATTCAAAAAAAAGTGAAGAGACGTTTACTGTTGCTCATGTGAGTGTTATCAATGTGAGACTTTAGTTTTTCTTAGCAAATGGTCATCTGTTTGTGTGTGTTTGTACTCTAAAAATTTGAAATAAAAGTTTTAAATTAAATGTAAATCTCTGTTATGATTCCAGAAGCAAAGAAGAAGATAATACTTTGCACACTGATGGGCTTGAACAGCATTTATGGTAACTGAGGAGAAATGGCTAAGTAGTAGGGCACTGGAATGGCTGCAGGGGGTATTGGCCCTGGTCCATTACTCTACCTAGGGCCTATTTGACCATGATCCCATTCTGGATGGCAGAACTAAGGTCAAATTTACAATTCACCATTCACTGACCCAGGTTGTGCTTGAATAACTGCAGGGAAGTTGTCTGCTTCACATGGATGGGAAGCATGTTCTAGAGAAAGGGTAGTCTGATACAAATACCTGTGCATTTAACATCTTATTTATACTGTAGAAGTGGCTTAGATCCCTAGATTGGTTGTTTCTGATGCTGTTTGTTTTGCAGATGTGCAACATGCTCATAATGTCTGGATCAGCGGATGCTTTGTAGGCCAGACATAGAACACCTCTCAGTAATCTGTAGGAGACAGATTTAAAGGATAAGGTTTTGAGGCAGTCTGCATAGCACATATTGTCTATGCCATATATTCTTTTTGTGAGGAACTACTGTGGATGCTCCAGTTGTAGTTTGTGCTTATTCAGGTACACACCAAAGGGTCATTGTAATCACTGACTGGTTTAATGATGCCAGAGTACAATCGAACAATCACATTCTTGGACCAAGATGCCATACCCTTGCTTAAATGTTGTGTAAATTAGAATGATTTCCTTAATGCTGTAGACACATGATATCAATGGCTAAGTAATTTCTACAGGCATTCCCAAGACACAGCAACAACTCCTATGGGTGTATTATCAATGCAGTTATTCCAGGGTGGCCTTCTTTCTGAAAGATATTATTATGTATTTTTGGCACTGAGTTTTCAACAGTGACTCTGGCACCAGTTATGTATGTGAGGCCTTCTTGAAGGATGTTTGTGTCTTTGGGGATTCTATAATTGTGCCTCATTTGCAATCATCTGCAATCTTGTTTAGCCAGAGCCTTCTGACACTGGCCTTCATTCATAGACATAGATGTCAAAAAGAAGCAGCCTGGCACTCAGTCCCAGGGACACTACTAGTATCTTATCTTTTTGTGGAGGTAGACTCTCCTAGTCTGATTTCTTGTGTACAGTCAACTGGTTATCCAGCAGGTGGTGGTGGGATTTATACCTAATTTTGTAATCTTGTCTACAATGCCTGAGTGGAGTATTGTGCCAAATGCTTTGACCAGGTTGAGATAGGCAGTATGCACTATTTTGCTCTTGTCCAGCATTGTGACAACGTTCTCAAAGAAGGGGTCTATATTAGAACATTAAAGTTTCAAAACTTTGAATGTTCTAATATCGACCCCTATTCAGTGAAAGCTGAAAACATCAAACATACAGAACAATGATTTTTTTCCTAGGGAAAAAAATTCACTGTTCCAAAACACATACACACAACACAAGCACACCAAACAAACAGCAATCCACACACATACACCTAAAATCTTACACCTAACCCTACACTAAACTATACACACACCACTAACTATCCACTTACCTTAACCCAAACCCTAACCCTAAGGTCTGTCACTATCGCACACTCACCTCACCCGCACCCTAACCCTAACTCACCTACCCTGCCCTAACCCTCACATCCACACAATTGCACACTTACCTGACCCATGCCCTAACCCACCCTAACCCTCACATCCACAAAATCGCACACATACCTAACCCGCGCCCTAACCCTAACTCACCTAACCTACCCTAACCCTCATGTCCACACAATCACACACATACCTAACCCACACCCTAACCCTAACTAACCTAACCCGCACTCAATCGCACACTTACCTGAACCCAACCTGTAACTTTCCACCACAGTTCTGAAAATACCAAAGCAACAGAAATGGACAACCTAATTCTTTCCCTAGGAAAAAATTTGTTTTTCTGTTGCTTCAATATTTTCAGCTTTCGCTGAATAGGGGTCAATATTAGAATATTTAAAGTTTTGAAACTTCGATGTTCTAATATAGACCCCAAAGAAGTCCACCAGTTTGAGTAGGCATAACCTGCCCTTGACAAAGCCAAACTGGGTTTTTGATTCAATATCTGAAGGTTTCCTTTGTCATTATTTATCAAGTTCATGGTTATTATTTCCATGGCCTAACATATGAGATGGGATGATAGTTTCCCAGGTCTTTAGATTACCCCCCCACTTGTACAGAGGACTAACAGTTGCAGTCCTCTGTTTGACAAAGCCTGTTTTGAGGTGACACCTGAATAGTATTTCTTGTGGCACAAGATGTTATGTTTCATGCTGTTAAGGAGGCATCCTGAGATATTATCAGGTTCCATGTTGAAGCTGTGTTTTTGGTCTTAGAGTATACATTAAGGACTTGTGCTTAAATGATAACTGGGGAGTTATAATTAGGGGTATTTCTTGACTGGTGTCTGGGGGGAGACATGGGGTAAAATTGGAGCTGAATGTATCTTCCAGTAGTCTTGTTATAGTTTCTGATACAGTATAAGTGGCTCCATTTATGATTAGTTTGGCACATTGTTGTGTATTGCCTTTTTGGTTTTGGACATAGTTGAAGAATGAAGTAAATAAAACAAAATTCTCAAACTAATTCAAAAAAAAAAAAAAAGAAAGTTAAAAGAAAAAAAGAGCCCCAAGTAGTGTTCCAGTTAGTAGTTTAATAGAAAACAAGAGACTGACTGATGAATGATGATCTGAAGTCCTCTAACAGGAATTTTTGTTTTTGTTTGTCGAATTGAAAATTGTTTATGTTATGGAAGTCTCTGTTTTCAAAATTAAACTGAACTGGAACACAAACTTTCTTTGTTTTGCTCCTTGCATATTCGTTTTTTGAGTTTTATAGTTGAAGAATGCCTTGTGGTTGTCCTTAACTTGGGAGGCTACCTTTACCTCATATTTGGCTTTGGTTAACCTAATTAGTCCACAGAATTGTTTATTTAGTTTGATGAGGGAGTTCATTCCTTGCTGGACATTGCACATACTATTTTTGGCCATGATGTTTTTCCTTTTGTTATACAACCTATTGATGTTGGGATTCCACTAGTGTAACTTAGGTACATAGGTACATAGGATGATACTAGGCTATTGGCCCAGAGGCCTTTATGAGCCTAGCCAAGAATTTCACCTATGTTCCCTCAAAGTCAGCACCTGTGTTCCCCTGTCCAGCAAGGACACAGGTGAGATCCTAGGGGTGTAATTTCTGTTTCCTATCCAGTCATCCAGGTTCCTTTTAAAGAGGGCTAGAGAGGTACTCTGCTTGACATGGAGAGGGAGTCTATTCCACAGATGGGGAGTCTTTGGGGCACAAACCTATCCTGCCAATGAGTTCTATTAATGTGACAGACCAGGTTAAGGCCTTGTGTGTGGGTTGCATGATTGGAGTTTGTCTTACGGATATGCAGCAACTTCATCAAGGTTGGGTCTGAAATGGCCTTGTATGCCAGACACAGGTTACCTCTGAGCAGTCTGTATGAAACTAAGTAGAGGGACAGGGCTTTTAGCTTATCTGTATAGGATAGGTGTTTGAGACCCTGGATTTTCCTGGTCAGGACAGGAACCTCTGTGGTCTCTCCAACTGCTGCATGTGCTTGGCAAGGTACATGCTGAAGGGGACATTGTACTCGATAATAGGTCTGATAAGGGAGGAGTACAGGGATGTTATGACCTCCTTGTTTCTGGATGAAATACCCTTATTTATGAGGTGGGCCATATAGAAAACGTTCCGTACAATGGAGGCAACATGGTGGTCAAAAGTCAGGTTGTTATCAACCTGGGTGCCCAAGTCATTCACGACTGATTGCATGCATTAGGACGTTGTTATTAATGTGATAATTACTGGGGATGACATTTTTCCCCAAAGGGGATAATGATGCATTTCTTAGCATTTAGTTTGAGGCCATGCTTCTGGCACCAGTCATTAGTTTGGGTAAGGCCCTCTTGGAAGATGTTCACATCACTAGGGGAATTTAAGACAGCACCCAGATTGCAGTCATCTGCAACCTTCATCAGCCACAAACCACTGGTTTTGGCTTGCACATCAGAAAAGTGTATCTCAAACAGTAGAGGCCCCAAGACCAATCCTCTGGGTACACCACTTGTTATGGGTCTACTACTGGAGGTTGCTTTCCCTACTTTGACTGAGTAGGTTCTATCATTGACCCAGTTAACTACTCATCTGGTAACATATGGGGTGATGCCTAACTGGGAGAGTTTATCTATTATGCTAGAATGGAGAATAGTTTCAAAGACTTTGGCTAGGTAAAGGTAGGCAGTGTGTACCATCTTCCTTGATCCATGGCTTTAGTGACTGTTTCGAAGAAGTCAGCCAAGTTTAACAGGCATGATATCTCTTTGACAAAACCATACTGTGTGGGATCAAGCGTTTGGAGGTTGCCAGTGTCTTTGTTTATAAGGTCCATGATAATGCATTCCATAGATTGCAGATCAGTCTAGTTAGGCTGACGGGCCTATAACTGCCTGGGTCAGTGGATACTCCACCTTTGTGTAGAGGGATGACAGTGGCTGTCCTCCATTCAGCTGGGATGAAGCCAGTGCTCAGGCTTTGGTTGAATAGGGTGTCTAATGGAGTTGAGAGCTTATGCCTGAGTTTATGTAGGATACAGCCAGGGATGTTATTGGGTCCCATGGAGACTGTATTTTTTTGCCTTTGAGAGACCATTAAGGACCTGCACCCTGGTGATGAGGGGAGGGGGCAGGTGCTGGGGATATCCTAGTTTACTGATGGGTCTGACAACAGGTTGGCTATATCTATGGCATTGGTGCAGCGGTTAATGCTGTTTGCTCACTGCCCAGAGGTTGTCGAAGAGTTTCCTCCAGGGGGCTTGCCTTCTGTGTGGATGTGTGTTCATCCTCGTCTGCGCGGTTTTCTCTCTGGTGGGTCAGGTTTCACCCATTCTCTAGACATGCTTCTGGAGTGTTTCTCCCCAAGCCACCACTGAAAACAGGATCTGTGGAACCTAGTCGGACTTTCCCAGTCAACAAATGTTAAATAAATAAATAAATTTGTATATATGGTGTTATTGACCACCAGTTCAGAGCAGATTTGGGTGCCTTTGAGATTGCGGACATATGTGAAGAAGGCCTTGTGATTGTCCTTGGTGGACATGGCCAATTTGGACTCGAAGTTAGCCTTAGATGATTTCACCAGTGACCTTATTTGCTTATTCAGACAAAGGAGAGATTGCTTCTAACTTGGCACCTGCTCCTTTTTGGCCCTGGACAGCATTTTCTTTCCTACTATTATAGTTTGCTTATGCTGCTGTCCACCAGACATGTTTACTCTTCCTTGGGGTAGATGATTTGTTCCTGTCAGGTAATAGCTGAGTCCATACAGCTATGTAGCTGCTCATATAGTTTTTTGGTGTAGACTTGGACATTAGTGCTAGTTCCAACTGAAGGGACAGTGGCTGTGAAGCTGCTTATACCTGCTCTGAGGAGATTGTAGTCAGCTTTGGAAAAGGTTTTTTGTTTGATTCTCCCATTCAGGGGAGATGGTGACTTCAAAAGCGATCACTTTATGATCAGATCTTACCAAGGAAGATGACACTGTAGGAGTGCTACAGTGGCTACTCATGTTGGTTAGTACCAGGCCCAGGATATTTTCACCTCTTGTAGGGGTGTCGACCAGCTGATCCAATGCATTGGCACTGATGAAGTGGAGGAATCTCTGGGCATTCAGGTTTAGGCTACAATACGTCTTCCACTCTATGCTTGGGTAGTTAAAAGTCACCCAGGATCAGGATAGAGGGTTGAATCTTGATGGATTCAAGTAAGTCCAGATAGGTGGATGGATGTCCTGAGTCATGGTTGGGGGTCTGTAGCTAGCTATAATTTGAACAGGTGTTATGTCAACAGTTAGCTGCACCTGGAGTGTCTGCTGTGCATCATACCATTTGACCAGCCAGGAGGTGTGTATGTCTTTGATAAATATTGAAACTCCACCTCCTTTGACTTTGTAGCCCTCCATTTGGGATCTGAAAGTATGATAGAATGAGTAACCTGGTAAGGCTGGGGTGCTCTCCACAGCTTTGAACCAGGTTTCATAACTTGTTTGAGTTTGACATGTGCTTATTTTAGGTAGATACCACTGATTCTATGCAGCTATAGACTTGCTTGTAAAGCATTTTTGTGAATGACTATGCATAGGTATCAATGTTCCCTGGGTTTGGGTGAGGCTTGAATTTTGCCAGGGTATCAATTAAAAGTAGGAAGTTTGTCTTGGAATAATTCATAGAATTTCCAGGGTTAGTTGTTATTCCAGGTTTTATTTTTAATTTGAAGAAGACGGCTTTATGTTCTAACCTGACCAGTGAGGACATTACATTTATGAGGAAGTGCAAAGCTCCCCCATGTTGGTGAAGACTAGGTCAAGAATGTTGGCATCCCTAGTAAGTGTACAGATAAGCTGGTTTAGGGCATTCATCTTGACAAAGTCCAGTAATCTTTGGGCCTGCAAGCTGGAGGTTTCATATGACTCCCAGTTTTCAGTGGGGTAGTTGAAGTCACCCATGAGTATGGTGCTGGGTTGAATAGAGTGTGACTCAAGTTCATCTAACTAAGTAGTATGGGTTTCCTGGTTCATAGAGCAGGACTTTCAGCTGACAAGGATATGGTATGGGACTTTGCTTATAGTGAGTTGTATGTGAAGAACCTCAAGTGTGCCACACTGCTTGACCAGCCAAGAGGTCTGCTTGTTTTTGTTGTAAATTGAGATACTCCCAATCGTTTATCTATTTATTGCAATAGCTGGTCTAAATGTGTGGATGGTGTTATAGCCCTGTACTACTGAGGTGCCATCTCAGGCTTTAAGCCATGTCTCAGGAACTACTCAGTCATATCCATTTTCCAGGGTGAGGAGAGCCTGCAGGGAGTAGAATTTCCTTTTTAGACTACTGGCATTGACCAGTATCACCTTTAGATTATCATGGGTTGGTTTAGCTACTGTGGTTTATCAGGTTGGCAGTATTTAAAAAAGGTACTATGAGGGTGAACAAGCTCCTAGCCAATATTTAAAGGTCTAGCAACATGGTATGTCAACCATATTCTCCTAGGCTGAGAAACATTGACAAAGAAGTTAATTATCTTTTGTTTGTATTGTGACATCGTCCTTGGTTGGAGGAAATAAAATTCTGCTCATTGCTAGGCTCATATTTGTCTGGGCCACATAGTCCAAAAGCTTTATCATGTATCTCAATATATAGTCCAGGGAGGTACATTTAAGGTCATTTTCTCCCATATAAACTATGACTGAGTCATACTAGTACTTATTAACAACATGAGTGAGTACATGATCTGGTGGATCCTGGCCCCTGATAGGCAACTAACTGTAGCCATCTCTTTGCTCAGCCTGTTAACAGGGACATTGGTGTGCCTCAAAATGGAGTATTCTATGACCAGAATGTTGGATTGTGTGGTGCTCTGCCTTATGGGCTTAGACAGTGAAACACTGTGAGATGAGGCTGAATGTGTCATAATGGGTGTTGGGGTAGTATGTTGTTGAGGCCACTGAAGGTACTTATTGTAATTATAGTGTCTTATAAGCTTTTGAGGTTTGGGTTTGTGTAATTTACTTTTAGATCCTCAGCATATTTGGGACTATGTTTGTTCTGCAGTGTATGTAACAGATGTTGTGTAGTGTTTTGTGTTTCTGACAAACTGTTTGGTATTTGCAGTGGCTGTATGTGAGAGCTTTACCCCCACAGACAGTGTATAAGTGGGAAAATGGTGTAATGATTAAGGTGCTTACCTTAGAAGCACAAGATGCAGAGTTTGATTCTTACATGGGGTAACTGGCTAGGCTTAAAATGGCCCATGAGGGCAGTTAGCCTAGACCTAAGCTATATCTCACATACTGGTATCAGATTATTTAAGAATTTGGTGGTTGTCAGAAAACACACAATTTCTACATTATCTCAGAATGCCCATTTCTACCAAACTGGCTACAGATACAGTGTAGGAAAGCACAGATCCATGGTTTCAGGTATTTATATAGTGACATAAAAACAAAAAAACAAGAGCAACCCAAAGGGCAAAACAGTAAAATCCAAAAGCACTTGTGAAGCAGTATGTCCAGTGCAAAATAAGCAATTTATTAAAAGGCAAGCAAGAAAACTTAAAGCTTTAACGAATCATCGCATTTTCATTTCAAGACTTCTTCAGATAAAATTTACATAAAACTGTTGCATTTATATATCAAAAACTCCACCTATCAATTATACACCATCCGATAATAGTCAAACACTCATTAAAACAAGTTACAAATTTAAAGAATAATGACAATACTTTTAATATGTAAAAGATGCTATAAATAAATACATAATGCATCCTATATACAAGATGAAAAACTTATACATTTGTAAATGTTAGAAGTTAATGTATATGAAAATTTTTTTCATATAAAAATGTTATGTAAGTAAATTAAAAACTTAAAACTTCTCTGCATTTAAAACAACTAAATATCAATCTCTCTTTACTACCATCTAGTGGCCCAAGTACAAAAGTGCAGGTGGACATAAAAAAAAAAAAAATTATACAACGATCCCCATTTGGTAATTGGTAGTTGATTTTTATGTGCTGAGTTACCAGCCCTGACGCACAACCTTCAACGAAGGTACTTCCCATTCAGCATTTCCTCAAAGCAAAAAAGGCTCTAGCTGCGATCGAACGGACAGCGCCTTACCTTACTGACGACGGCCGCGGCAAAGCACCACCACCACCGCGGGACAATATTCCAAAACTTGCACTCTGTTGGAAATCAGACTTATACTAATGGAAAAAGTTTCAGTCGCCCGGACTTTTTCCATTAGTATAAGTCTTTTTTTTTCTTACAGCAACGGAGAAAGCAAGATCTGTTGCTTTTTAGAAAGTGTCTTGCTATGTTAAAGGAGTTTAACATAGTGAGACAGCTTTAAAAAAAGCAACGGAGAAAGGAAAGATCTCTGTTGCTTTTTTAAAGCTGTCTTGCTATGTTAAAGGAGTTTAACATAGCAAAACACTTTCTAAAGCAACGGAAAAAGCAAGATTTCCATTGCTTTTTAGAAAGTGTCTTGCTATATTAAAGGAGTTTAACATAGCAAGACAGCTTTAAAAAAAGAAACAGAACTTTCTCCGTTGCTTTTTTTAAAGCTGTCTCGCTATGTTAAACTCCTTTAACATAGTGAGACAGTTTGTAAAAAGCAACGGAGATCTTGCTTTCTCTGTTGCTTCCATGCACAGCTCTGATGTACTGCGTAAGCATAAGCATGCGCAGTATATCAGAACTGCCACAGAATACCAGACAGCAGCAGAAGGGCAGCACTGAGGCATTATACAATGCCATTATTTAAGAAAACTTACATTTTTTTTTCTTAAATAATGTAATTGTATAATAGCAATAACCCACTTCTGGGTGTGGGTAATGCTGGATTTACCCATAGTTGTCTTTGGCCACTCGGGCTTCACCCTCGTGACCAAACCACACCAACCGTGGGTAAATCCAGCATTACCCACACCCAGGCATGGGTTATTGCTTAAATATTACCATATAACAAATAATTCACAATGTAGCTGCTCTCATTTTTAACATTGAATTTATACTTAAATTGCCATTAAGTCCTGGGTTTCTATTAGCTTCTAGGATTAATTACCAGTACAAATCATGATACTCAATTTTGCTTTCCCAAGAAACCCCCTTAAAATCAAAAGGAACTAACTCTATCACAAAAATATATATTTTGCATTGGGGGAATCTTTTAAATGCTTATATAAACTATTTTTTCTCATCCTTGATTTTTATATGTTCGTATATTCTTCTCCTTAAGATCCTTTTTGTTTTGCCAATCTCAAATGCATTACAGCATTCGCAAGTATGCCAAATACACTAACCCCTGACTATTGCAATTAGAAAATGAAGTCCCTTTATTAACTTTGCTCCTACTTGTCATAAAAACACTTTATTTGTGGGTAATATAGACACACTGGGTGTACACACCACACTTAAGTGTATGCATTGATTTATTGCCCTTAGTCTTAACCTTACATTCAGCCAGGTCCTTTATATTCTGGGCCCTCCTATACGTTATACTGAAGGGATTCTCAAAAAGTACATCTAAATCAGAAAACTGAGAATATTTTCTCCATTCCTCCCTAACAATCTTAGTCATTACTTTGGCATCCCCATTCTAATCTATGACAAAGGCAACATCCATACTAACACCCGTCTCATCACTATGTATATCCTTGCTAACATTTTCAGCAGCTTCACCCAGACCTAGTATGGGTCGAGATTTATCTTTTCTACCCACTCTAACTTCATTCTGTACCTGATCTATTAGTTTCTCTATGCATTTCCTTTCAAGAAACATACTCTTCAAATATCTACTTTCCTGGACAAGATCATCGTCATCCAATATCATTCTACTTATACTGACATATTGGCCTTTTACTATATTTCTTTTTTGCCTAAAATGATGGTCACGTGTATAATATAAATAAGAGTTAGAGAAAGTATTCTTCCTAGAAATCTTAGACTTACACCTCTTCTCCTAAACAACTCTGGTAATAGACACATCCAAATAATTCATGACTTCTTCATTTATTTTGAGGGTGAATCTTAGAAAATGGATAATTCCATTAATATATTTAATAAATTCCATTAACTTTTCTTTAGACTCCACCCACAAAAGGCAAATATCATTCAGGAATCTCTTATATAAGGTCCAGCATCCAGTATAATTTGAATTATAAATATATTTCTTTTCCCATACATAAGGTATTAGGTTTGCAAAAGTGGGGGCACAACTAGCCTCCATAGCTACTCCGGACCTCTGTTGGTAAAATTCTCCTTCAAAATGGAGAAAATTATTTTTAACACTAAATTCATAAGGTCTACACAAACCTGAATATCATTCTTTGACATACATTTCCTTTCCCTTAACTCTTCTTCAAACCAAACCATACCTTCATTATGGGGTATACTGGTGAATAACTCCACCACATCTATGGTTACAATAATAGTCTCATTTCTATAAACCTCACTTTTAAGACTCTTTAATGGGTCCCATTAGTCCTTTAAAATATTTTCATTTCTACCCCACAATTTTTTTCTTAGAATCCAAAAATGTGGCAGGGGGATGTATCTTGGACCCATTTGCCGCAAGTATTGGCCTAAGTGGGGGATTTTCCCAATCCTTTTGTACATTTGGAATACCAAACAAGGTTGGAATAATAGGGTCAGCATTACATAAGTAGTCAAAAATGTTTTTATTTAACAAGCCCTCATGATGTAACTCTCTAAGAACAAAATCTATCTTATGGTCTCATTCCTAGATACTATAGTGTACTTATGAGTATCTTTAAGAATCTCCATCATTTTACCAGTATAAATAATGCTATCCATAAGCACCATTCCCCCCTTGTCTGTCTTCATTATGCTAAGCTTCCTGTTCCCTTGAATATATCTTAGTAAACTTTTCTCTTCCTCAGCAAAATTGGACTTAAACTTATTTTCAGTAAGCCCTTTCCTTATGTGAATCTCTAAACCCATTTCCAGGTTCTTTAATTGTGGATGCAAAGGGGGGTTGTAGGTGCTTTTCTTATATAACTCACCACCCTCTGTTTCAGGGTGTTAAGTCCTAGCAAACAATATTTCAAAATTCTTCTTCTTCAAAAAAAGCTTTAAGTCTATCAATACTTTACTGATGTACTTTAATTTATTTCCTTATAAGGATAAAAGTAAACCCCTTAGAAAACAATGTAAAATAAACATCAGTAACCAACTCTGAACTATAATTTTAAATATTGTAGCTACCTTTCACATATTTAACTCCTTCTTTAATCATTTGATGGTCACCTGGTATTAAATTCTCCCCCTCCCTCTCCCCCTCCCCCCTGTTGGGTCATTAGAAATAATTGGGGGAGAAAAGTTACAGATCCATTTGGACCTCCTTGGGGGGTATTCTAAAGGGTCACCCAAATGCATTGACCTATCATCCCTAGAATTATTCTGTTCAAACCCCCTTCCCCATTTATCACTTGTCTCTCTAACATAGGTTCTTTCCTAGTCCATCTCTCTTCAAAAGAAAGTGCCTTTTTTGGTTTGGGGTATGCTCTCCTTTCCCCATATTCTATATTGTTCCTTTCTAATTTCTTAGTTTTCTTTTTTATTATGTTTGAACAGTTTTCATCAATACTGGCCATAATATCATAATACTTTGTCTTTTCTTTATCAACAGTAAAAAGTAAATCATTCACAATCCAAGTATTAACCTCTCATATTTTCTTGTATAAAAATTGAGGTTTCTCTTATTCTCCTTAATAACCATTTCTAGCCCACATGCATCGAATATTTTCAAATGTTCAGCATGAAACTCAGTACCTTCCACTACATTGTTAGGATACTTGAACACTCTTAAGTCGTTAGGCATTATACATTTCTTAACACACTGTCTCAAATAAGCATTTTCAACCAACAATGTCTTATATTTCAACGTAATTTCATGCAAAAACAAGCAATTAGAATCATAAGTCTGTCTATTTGCATTAACCACATCTACAGAATTCTTTAAATAATCATTAGAGAAACATATTATTTGTATTTAACCAGTCAAACCCTGGAGTGTTGTTAACATAATGAACATTGTTATTAAATCTGCAAAAATCGCAGTAATTGCAGTTACCTTTTTGAAAAGTCCTTCTCAAACAATTACCATTTATTTCTCCATGGACTCCATTCCTTCCAGGCATAGGGTCAGAAAGGTTAGAAAAAGGCTGTGATCAGAAAATACTGCATCTCCTTCATTCTCTACTGCTCGTCTACCATCTTGAAAAATCAACTGCTTCCCTCTCATTCTCTTGCCTCTCTCTCCTAATTAGTCTCAGCTGTTCTTGATTCCCAGAGAGAGAGCTGTCATTCAAAGTTGAAACTAAAGTTCCAAATGCAGGGGTAAGCAGTTCTACTAACTGTGAAAGCTGGCCAACCACTTTCCTCAGCTCACCAACAGTGTTAGATTCCTTAAATGAATCCATAGCACACTGAGACAACCTGCCTCCACTATCTTCCATGGACCAAAAAACACAAAAACAAGAAAAAGTGCAACCCAAAGGGGAAACCAGTAAAATCCAAAAACAGTGGTCAAGCAGTATGTCCAGTGCAAAATAAGCAATTTAGTAAAAGGCCAGCAAAAAACTTATTGCTTTAACTGAATCACTGCATTTTCATTTCAAGACTTCTTCAGATAAGATTTACATAAAACGGTTGCATTTATATATCAAAAACTCCACCTATCAATTATGCACCATCCAATAATAGTCAAACACTCATTAAAACAAGTTACAAATTTAAATAACTTAAGATTAAGACTAAGGGCAATAAAAGGATGGGTATGTTTAATTGTGGTGCGTGTGCCCAGTGTACCTATATTACCCACAAAGAAAGTGTTTTTTTGACAAGTAGGAACAAAGTTATTAAAAAACTTATTTTTCTAATTGTAATAGTAAGGGGTTAGTATATTTGGCTACTTATGAATGCTATAATGCATTTGAGATTGGTAAAACAAAAAGAACCCTAAGGAGAAGAACATATGAACATTACTATGATATAAAAACAAGGATAAAGAAAATAGTTTATATAAACATTTGAAAGACTGACCTAATGCAAAATATAAGGTTTTTGTGATAGAGGTATTTCCTTTTGATTTTAAGGGGGGGGGGGGTTCTTGGGAAAAGAAAATTGAGTATCATGAATTGTACTGGCAATTAATCCTGGAAGCTAATAGAAGCCCAGTACTTAATGAGAGTTTAACTATAAGTTCAGTGTTAAAAATGAGAGCCGCTAGATTGTGAACTATTTGTTATATGGTAATATTTTTGTACTTTTATTTTTTCTATTTATGTCCACCTGCACTTTTGTACTTTGGCCACTAGATGATAGTAAAGAGAGATTAACATTTTGCTGTTTTAATTGCAGAGAAGTTTTAAGTACTTAATTTACTTACATAACATTTTTTATATGAAACATATGAAAAAATGATAACTTCTAACATTTACAAATGTATGTTTTTTATCTCATATAAATGCAACAGTTTTATGTGAATTTTATCTGAAGAAGTCTTGAAATGAAAATGCGGTGATTTAATTAAAGCTTTACGTTTTTTGCTGTCCTTTTAATAAATCACTTATTTTGTACTGGACATACTGGTTCACAAATTTGGATTTTATTGTTTATATAGTGAGCTACAAGGTGAGTGGTACCAAAGGATTCTTCGAATTTTGATGTTTTTAATACCGAGGTGCCTTATACAAACTAATTTCAGAACTATATTTTTTAAAGCATGTGGATAACCTAGATTAGAAATGTCAACGTGAACAACCTTTAATTTTTTTTTTACTACTCCATACTTCATAATTCTGAGCAGACCTCAAAACTGTACAAATAATTCTTAGAGAATGGACACTGACCAAATAATTCTTAGAGAATGGACAGCTTGTACATCTTCACTCTGAATAAGGAATGAACATTCTCCTGCAGGGTATTAAGATGCAAGTATTCTCCACTGAAAAACAAGCCTGGTGCTTTACAACAGCAAATTAAGCTGCTCTGAGGCTCAGATGAAAGAAAAGCAGACAGCCACCATTTTTCATAATGAAAATAAACTAACAGTAATGTTAGTTAGGCCCAACTGCTGTATAAGGTTTACTAGCCTTTATTTCATTATCCTCATCTGGCCTTTTTGTTAAAGTGGGCTAGTGTTAGAGATAATCCAAACTGGGAATAAGGCAATTATGCCTTGCCTAATCCAAACTGGGAATAAGGCAATTATGCCTTGCCTAATCCAAACTGGGAATAAGGCAATTATGCCTTGTTACAGGTCATCTTATATTTTGAGAGCGACGGAAATACTGCTTCAGAGGCAGGTGCCTTGTCTGCTATACAATGCAGTAAAGAGCCATTTCCTATTGATTCAGGCTGAATGATTAGAAAATAAGTGAAAATATAGGTATAAAAATGGGAGCAAGTGCTCTTTTATATTTTTATTTATTTATTTATTAAGTAGCACTACAGCTAGTGTATAGGGTGGCAAGTACTTTTTAGTTTTGTGTGTGTGTGTGTGTGTGTGTGTGTGTGTGTGTGTGTGTGTGTGTGTGTGTGTGTGTGAAGGGGTTACAAAACAAATGTTGGCAAAACATAAGCAACTGTACTTTCATTCCTTCTATCTCAGAGAAAGAATGGGCATGTTGTTTTTGTTGTTTCTACATTTTCACTATTGTAGTTCACCAAAAATACCACTTAGTTCACATTCTTTTAAGGTCATCCAAACTTGCTTACAGTATTAGGTCATAGACATGCACACAACTTGCATTTTTAATAATCCAGCCTCAGATGTGTCAAGTATATTTCATTTTTTTTACCTTAGCCAGGCTGTGAAAATTGCTTTGCATATTGCTCAGTGAAATCTGAAGTCCAAGTAGTTGTGGATAATGCAGTGCAAATAAAGTCGAGAACAGAGTAACACAATGTTGTGATGACTAGTTAGTTATACAGTAGTCATATTACATATACTTTGTGTGTTTTATGATTTTTGCATTTCCTTTAACTGCAGATCTTTTTCTTCTAGGAATATAATCCCTGGATATCCCTTGCCAGTTGACAAATATAGATAGATAGATAGATAGATAGATAGATAGATAGATAGATAGATAGATGGATAGGCAGATGCATACCTATACTATACTGTAAGAATAACATCATCTGCTTAAAAACATCTACATTTGCATGGTGCAGCCTTTAGGATTAGTATTTACTTAAGTGCATCCTGTATTGTATTGATCCACATGGTTAAAATGTGATAATACATTTCTGTAAAATCATGTTTGCATCTTGTAACATATTTTAAATGCTAATGAATCTAATTCAGGCCTAATGTAAACTATGAACACTCCAGATGGTGTTTGCACATCAGTAAACTAAGTGAAAGCTTTATTGATAATATTTTAATCAGATGTTTAAAGTAATGCTTATCATAACATTTTAATACAAAGTGATAATATTAATGTAGTATCTTACCAAAAGTTGAAATGTCATCATCTGACAAGTAGGCTATCTCAAAGACAATTTCTTGCAGTGCCTTGCTGTGTGTTAATGCATTCAATAGATCCTTAAAGGCTGGAAACGTTTTGCATTTCAGATGAAAAACAACAAGTTTCTGAAAGTGCTGTACAAACCAAGCTGGAAAAATAGATAAAAAAATAAACAAACAAATACATATTTTATTTTAGTATAGCTGTCTATCTCAGTGACTAGTGAAAGAATTTGAACCTGACTATCACAAATACGAAACTTGAGATATAATTCCTGGGAGATCTTGTACCATACATCTGGAAGTGTTACACCATACACAATGATAAATTCACATTTAGAGATGGGTTTGAATGACCTGAGGTATTCTATCACCTTTCTTTGGTCCATAATCACAACCACTTAGGGGCACAGCCACACACACAAGCAACAACCAGCTAGTTCCTAATACTGAACCTCAGAGAAGAAGCTAATTTTAGAAAGGCACCAGTTCAAGTGTGTGAGTATCAAAACATTTGGGCCAGAGCACCTCTACCCCATCTTCTAGTGGTTTCCCTTCAATAAGCCCACAACAGTGCTGTCAACAGAGTAGGCCAAGTATATAGATTGACTTCAAAAGCATTCTCAGTCTTATTCAGTGACTGACTGATCTCCCCAGTACACACAGACACAATGTAGAGTAGACTTGTGTATAAAGACATACCAAAATTGTCAGCATGCCATTCTGAGTGAGATGGCAATTCCCTCCCATGTGTGTGCTGAGCACCTCTGTGCCCTATACCAGTCAGCAGCAGTCCTTTCACACCTGTTATGGTGAACACACCAATACCTTTTTCATGGATAGATTAACACTTATATAACAGTTAAGAATGATGGAAGGCACACACTTTCATGTTCATATTCTTTGTCAGCTCTAGTTAGGTGATGCTAGGCAAGCCTGCCAAAACTGGGATATGAAAGGTAAATTTAAATCAGGGCTGTAAAAGTCACAAGGACCTGTATCCTTATCTGTATCCATCTGGTCTATACCTACCCTACCAAAAACAATCACAAGGCATTCTATAATTATGTCAAGAATCTAAATGGCAATGCTCAGATCTGCTCTGAGCTACAACAGAATGGCATTAAATATACTGATCCCAAGGATATTGCCAATATCTTGGCAGATCAATTCAGTGCCAAACTCACCCCCTCTCACCCCCTAAATGTCCCATCTCAATATCGGAAGATTGCCAAATTCTGGTAATAATGGCCACACAGGTAAAATATGCACTCTCCAAAGCTAAGAATACAGCATCCATGGGACCAGATGACATCCTGGGCTGTGTACTACATGAACGACAAAATTAACTGGCACCTCACCTAAGTGTCATGTTTAATCATAGCCTCACCTCAGGCTTCTTGCCTACTGGGTGGTGCACAGCTACAGTTATTCCACACCACAAGGGGGTGATCCATCTTGGATCCCGGGAACTACTGCCCCATCAGTCTTATGAGCCTGCTCTGCAAGGCCATGGAATGTATTATCATGGAACTTATAAACAAAGACATTGGCGACCTTCAAACACTGGACCCCATCCAGTTTGGGTTCATGAAGGGCTGATCTTGTCTCCTGAACCTTATTGACCTCTTTGAATCAGTCTCCAGAGCCGTGAACAAGGGTAAGGCAGTCCACACAGCCTATCTGGACCTCGCCAAGGCCTTTGACACCATCCCCCACTCTGGAATCATAGATAGACTTACTAAGCTGGGTATTAATCCCTACATCACTTGATGGGTTGCCAACTGGCTTACTGACAGAACCCACATTGTAAAAGTAGTAGACTCCAAATCCACCTCCAGACAAGTGGCAAGTGAAGTACCTCAGGGTTCAGTCCTGGGACCACTCTTATTCGGCATCTACTTCTCCGAAGTACAGGCCAACACTAAGTGACTCTGGCTAACAAAGTTTGCAGATTACTGCAAACTGGGAGCCATTATTGAATCCCCAAATGATGTTGATACTCTACAAAAGGGCCTAACAGAAACAGATGTTTGGTGCCAGAGCCATGGGCTCAAGCTCAATGCCAAGAAATGTATAGTTATCCCCTTTTGGAAAAAACATGTACCCATAAATTACCACATAGGTGGCAATACACTAAACACCAAAAGTGTGATAAGAGACTTAGGGACACAGGTGGACAGTGGTCTCACCTTCAATAACCACATCGCCACAACAGTCAGCAAATCCTTCTATGTGGCACACCTCATCACTAAGGGCTTTTCATCCAGAAAAAAGGAGGTCATTGTTCCACTGTACTCATCCCACATTAGACCCATTATAGAATACAACGCCCCGTTTGGTATGTATCTCTCAAGACATCTGCAACAACTGGAAAGGCCATAGAAATACCACACTAAAAGAATCACAGGCCTAAAGCAGATGCCCTACACTGACTGCCTTAAAAAACTCCAGCTAAACTCTGTCGCATATTGTCTACTCAGAGGCGATCTCTGCTTAACATACAATGCCATGTCAAACCCAGAGCTGTTGGACATGCTACACTTAAAGAAATCCCTATTCCTCAGAGCCACATGCTCCAGGGATCTAAACCTTGTCATCACAATAAACAAAACATGCTGGAGGGATAAGTTCCTGACCTAGAGACTCCCAGACTCTGGAATAGTCTGTTCATACATGTCAAGCAGAGCGCCTCTTTGGCCCTCTTCAAAAGGAACCTTGACGATTGGATGGCAGAAATTAAATTCACCCTGAGGATCACATCAGTTGCCCTGGCTAGACAGGGGTCCAGGGAAGTAAATAGTGTGGGAAGAAATAGCCAGGGAATTATTATGGCTTGGCTTATATAGGCCCTAGGGCCAATAGCCTAGTACGAACCTATGAACGATCTCTCAAAACCACTCTGAAAAATTTTCTAGTTAAAATCTGGCTATGTTCTTGCTCAAAACCAGGATAACCTATACCCCTAAATGTGAACAGGTTCCTTTTCATTCCTTATACCTCGTTATTATCCCTTCTTCACTTACTTCCTTACTGTTATCTAGTTCTGTTCTCTGACTGTCTGTCTAAATATACCATAAGCCTGTTTTTCCCCACACTTCATATTGCAATTCCTATTTGCATTAAATTAACTTACCTTTAATTTCTCTACAAATTGTCTAAAATTTCTCTAAATATCAAATTATTGCCATATACCTCGTATCAATTCTTAACCAATATTTTTATATTATGTCAAATTTGTTATAATTATTTAAACTGCATATATTTTGCTTTATTTTTGAAGAATGTAAAATTATTGTTCTTAAATGTTTTGTAATAATTTGGAGCTTTTCTCCCCAGGGCCTCAGCTGAAAATGGGCTTCTACCCAGTTGGACTTTATCTGAAATCAAATGTCAATAAATAAATAAATAAGTACATAAAATGAGATACCATCCATGAATCTTGGAACTTATGAAACAATATGGTAAAGATTGTTATTCAAGCATGGGGTATGATTTAGCTAACAGCACAAGATTGGACAGGCTGTGTGGGAGAGAGATATGGGAGTTTTGGGTGATATTTTGTTGGCGTGGCTTACTAACAGTTTTGGAGAGCATAACACTCAATGTGTTGCCTACTTACTTCAGTGCTAACAATGTTATCACTGCACAGCAGTATATGATATTGTGATGAGATATAAAAAGTAATTTCAGCACAGAATACTTTAGTGTTGAGCTGCCTACAAGTGTGGAGTTCAGTGTATGCCAACACACAATAAAGAATATATTAATCTAGCACTGAACCTTAGATAACTGTCAATATAACCATATGTAGTTTGACAAAGCACAACATAGCAATGTTTATATATATTTGTTTCTTTATTTATTTGTTATTTGTTAACCGTAGTAGAGTGCTGATCTATATAAACCATTTGCAGTTCTGCACAGGCAAATATTAAATTAATTACAGACAGCCGAGTACATATTTCAATTTGAAAAATATTTTGTAGATTAACAGATAATTTTAGATACATTACAAAAGATTGTCAATAATATACAATAAGCTAAATGCAAGATATAGTCAAATGAATACAAAAATGGAAAGGAATTAGGTGTAAAAGCAGATAGGATGAAATAAACAACACAACAGGATATTTCACTATTGAAGCAGAATTAACATTAGTAGGACTTAGATGTGGAATGAGCAGTCTGTATAAATAGGGGCTGAGAAAGACTTGGGGGAGGGGTATCTGTGCCAGGTGGCATCTATATTGTTAAAACTTTTACAAGCTGCTGCTTTTAATAAGTATTTTTTTAAGTAAGCTCTGAATTTAAGGAGGGGGATATTTCTTTAGACTGTTAGAAAAGGACTGCCACATCTGTGGTGCTAAAACTAAAAAAACAGTGACCTTTGCAGTGGAGTCTGGTCCTAAGAGTATGAACAACAGATAAGGAGTATAGTTAGGACCTTAAGTTCTAGGATAAGGTCCATCAAGTTTAAGCAGTTTAGAGATTACAGAGTTTAAGAGTAGTTTGGTTGTTTCTGAGACTGGTTGCCAGTTTGCTTTCTGAAGAAGTACCAAGCAGTAATGCTCTCTTTTGACATCAGTATGATGAATCTACTTATGTTGACGATGGTGGTTGGAAGAGTTAACAGTTTTTTTGAGGTGGTATCAATTATAGGTAGACTATATTCAAGGTAGGCATGGAACACACCTTTTCCACCTATGACACTACCTTCTGAGGATAGAAAGTGAGATATTTTATTTGCAGAGAATAGCTAAGACTTATCCTCGTACTCTGTACACAACATCACACCAAAATCCATTTTTAGCTGTGTGATCATGCTATCTCGTACTTTGTTCACAGCATTAGCAAATACCAATATGTTAGAATTACAGCAACAATGCACAACTACATACCACTACACAAAAGATTCATGAAATACCAGGTGAGTTTCATATTAACCATTACAAGTAAAGCAATGAGTAAATCCACCTTAACATATTAATCTACATTCACCTTCAAAAATTAGGTACTTAAAATAAAAAGATAGATATGCTGATGATACATAAACTCTGCTATCTCCTTCTACCCCAAAATAACCAAAACTTTTGTACATTTTCCACACTAAAATATATACAAATGGTAAAATAATCCCACTAAAATATATAAGACTGTTAAAGTAATCAGGGCAACATACACAACAAAAATATATAAACAACTAACATAATTGGATTTACCTTAGGAAAGAATGGGTCACCTAAGAAATGGAGAACATTTCAGTGTGAATGCACAAAACTGCAATCAGAAGATCTGAAATGATCATTATACTATGCCTGAATATTTCTGATTCTAGCAATCTTTTAATTGAGCAAAAGAGTGTCTCCCAGAACAAGTTGACAGTAATACCAGTAGTGATAAAGTGGCAAGCCACAGGCAAGTAAAGGAAAATGACAATATAGAAACACTTTCTTCGGATCCAAAAAATAACTTTTTCGTCCACAGACTGAATGTCATCCATAAATAAAACAAATGATTTAAAAGAACTCCTCAGCATGAAAGGCAGTCTCACCTGCAAAGCTGCACATTAATGGGGTAATCCAGGGGTGCACCTAAAGATAATTAACCATGTGCTCTTTCACAGAATTGCCAGTTGCTCCTGATTTACACTCACTCGGCAGCATAGCATTTCACTGTTGGCAGAAAAAGTGAATGCTGTCAAACGTACAGTGAAGACCTAGGGGTGAGAGGGTGTTACTGTGTATATGTATGTGGATGTGTATGTGCAAGTCTTGCATGACTAATAAGGCATGAGTGTTTGTGTGTGTGTGGAGCATACATGTTGGAAAATTACTGTTTCCATGTCTGTGAGAGACTGTGGAATATCTGGAAGTATGAATGTGTGTGTGTGTGTGTGTGTGTGTGTGTGTGTGTGTGTGTGTGTGTGTGTGTGTGTGTGTGTGTGTGTGTGTGTGTGTGTGTGTGTGTGTGTGTGTGTGTGCGAGTGCGTGCGTGTGTGTGTGTGTGTGTCAGTGTGTGTGTAGGGGTGTGCCTTTGTCAATGCGATGCATGAAGTGCTGGGGAGAACAATACTAGCATCAAGTCTCTTAGTGGCAGTGTTAGCTAGCTGTGACTGAGACACATACTAATGAACCAACAATGAAGTTTTTCTCGTTGTAGTGATAGCAGTCGCTGAATTATATTTTTCAGCTGTAGTTGGCAGTTTCTCTAAAGATGAGCACTTCTTTGAATTCAAGGGCATTTTAAACTGTTCCAATCAACATTTAAGAGTGTGGCATTTTACAAATGAGAGCATGGTAAATTGAAAAACTCCAGTACCAGAAAAGGGCCCTGTATTATTAAATATCTGTATTCCTTCTACAGTTTTCAGGTTCATTAAAAGAAAAATCTATAATAAAGCAGGCTCATAATTACTATTAATAGTATAATAAAAATATATATAGACATTTGACATTGAAAGCTCAACCCTAGTTTCAGAGTGGAGTGGAGCAAATCTCGACAGGTGAATCTTGACATCCATGTCAAGAACATGCAACAGCTGAGTGATAATCATCATTCTTTATAGTAGACTGAGTTTTAGCTGTTCCAATGTACTACTGCTACAGAAAAAAGTGCAGGACCCCTATGTGTTTTCCAGAGTTGAAAGACATAAAATACTTAGTGATACCACACAGACAATGGGCATAAGCCAAGTGGCCCTCTGGTGTACTAATGGCTATAAAACATCCTGGAAACTTTACTCTGGCACACTTTTGTGTGACAGCAGTGTATTTAAGCTTTAAATGCTGTTTTGCTTCTTGCTGCTGTTCTGTAGTGGCCAGTATTGATAACTGTTATGCTACAGTATTAGTCTAGAACTTAACAGTGCTGAGAGGTGCTTAACAAAACTTGTAAGCACCTTTTTTATATCAGAAAGCTGATTAAAGTTTTATTTTCACAGATTCAGAGTGTATGGCTCTCCATGTGCACATAATTCTCAAATTCTTTGCTCACTAATTCTTGGCAAAGCCAAAAGTATTGCAGCTATAAAGGCTCAAAATCAGGAACAATTTTTGAATATTACTCTAATTTACTTTTTAAGTTATTAGAGAAATACATTTTTGTATCAAAATGCATTTTCAGAACAGTAGGAAATATGAAATTCTAATGTCTGCTATTATTGACCGACTGTAATTCTCAGTAATTTACCAGAATATCAAATATTTTATGAGGGACAGGACAAAAATATGAGGCAATCTCAGGGGGCATTCTGCAAAATCAGCGACATACGAGAGGTGTGCTTGTATAATAAATATGTATAATATAGGGGAAAAAAAGCAGAATAGTCACCTATATCCCATAATCAAAAATTTTTTTGGAAAGGTATATTCCATAATCAAAAAATTCTTTGGAAAGACATGCAGATTTTTATTATATAATTCAATCTGATTCATCTTTAAGTAGAGTATGCACAATGTCTGTTTAGTGTTTACACTATAATTTGGAATGCACACAGCAAAGACAAGATGGACATGAATTAAGAGAATAAGAGGCACCCCAGGATTCAGTAAACTTCCGTGCAGGAATAGCTTATTCCTGCATGGAAATGACCATTAAAGAGCAGCACGGCAGCGTGCCATGCATAGTTATGAAAGCGCGCTACCTCTTCTCCTAAATGGACACAGAGCATGGAGGAGTGCAGCGGGTGTGTCTGAGAGCAGAACTCTCACAATATACACACCCCTGCACTCAAGAATTGCCTTTCGGAGGGGCGTGGCCAAGGATGAACACAGGATAGCAGCAGATTTCTTCAGCTCCACCAATTTCATTACACTGACAGGAATTAATTACTTAAAAATTAATTTTTGAAGTAATTTTCTTTCTAAATACGTTTGTTTTATATAGTTCTTGAACTATATCTAAAAAAGAAAGGAAATCTTAACAATATTCCTGTCAGAAATCACTGTGGAAATTTTCCTGTCAGTTTATCAATCTGAAATGAGTTCCAGTAAGACAAATTCTCAAGACTCCAGCATCAAGAAAGAACTTCAGTCTCTGATAATTATAATCCAGCAAATTACTGATAAAATGGAAAAAATGGATACTAAAATAGACACCTTCATAGAAAAAACTGCAAAACAAATAGACCTGTTACATACAGACCTGCAACAACAGAAGATCCAGATGACAGGCATAGAAGAAGCTGTGAATGATATGGAAAATAGAATCCAAGAAGAGGAAATCAACATTGAGTTTCTGCTGAAACAAAATACTCATTTACAAACAAAGCTGGATGACCTGGAAAATAGATCTAGGCGCAATAACATTAGGATTTTTGGACTGCCAGAAAATATTAAAACTTTAGACTTACCAGAAGCATTCTCTTTACATAGATCTATAGCTAATACTAACTCTAACAAAAATATCCTAGATCAGTTATAGTTAGATTTCTATCATCTTTGATAAAGAGATGGTTCTTAAATCTGCTTGGGCTAAAGCTCCTGTTAAGATTAATGAGACAACTGTTTTGACAATGACTATTCTTCCATGGTAATAGCTAAAAGCTTAAAAAGCACAGTTTAAAACATACCTTCTGTTTCCTGCCAAGCTTAAAATCTTCCTTCCTGATGGTCTTAGACTCTGCTTTACTGTTTGTCAAAGAAAAAGATTTTGGATAAAATAGAAGAAATGGAATGGGCTAGTTCTTCATTAAAGAGATTGGCAACTGAAGCTTCGTGGAAGACTTCAGAGAAGAAGAAGAGACTAAAAAACAAATGATTTGTTATATGTTTTTTCTCTCTCATCATTTTAGTTCATTATTAATCTTTTGAATATAGTTCCTGCATTTCCAGAAAGCCACAAATATTTTGGAAAAGATTTAATCAAAGTTATTCTCTATGTGCAAAGAAATGTTTTGTTTCATAACCAGTCAAAATATCTGAAGATTTAAAGGCAAGCTGTGATTCAATTTGTTTCTCTTTCTGAAAAATCTTTACCTTTTTCTTATTTTCTTTGTTTAAGCAATGACATTCTATTTAGATTATGTAGTAAAAAGGGGGGGGAGGCAGGGAGAGAACAGTAATGAAACTTTAACTAATAATAATTAGAACTAAATAAGAATAAATAATATGTTTTATATAGAGGCTGTAATGATCTGTGGAATACATTGTGAAGGTTTTGTCATGTTTAGATGCATTTCATATATATATATATATATATATATATATATATATATATATATATATATGTGTGTGTGTGTGTGTGTGTGTGTGTGTGTGTGTGTGTGTGTGTGTGTGTGTGTGTGTGTGTGTGTGTGTGTGTGTGTGTGTGTGTGTGTGTGTGTGTGTGTGTGTGTGTGTGTGTGTGTGTGTGTGTGTGTGTGTATAATGCAGTTTCCCGCAAATGTTAAGGGGAGACAATCTGGGATGTGGGCTGTCGTTTATTTTATTTATATGTGCTGTTTTACCAAATGTGTAGTTTTGTCTTGATAGATAATTGAATTGAAAACTGTTAATCTCAGTTAAATATAACTAGTATATAGTTTTGACACACAATATATTTTTTTACACTCATTGTCACTACAAACAAAATGAAATCCTATACAAAATCCCATAAGAGATTTAATAATAAATACTATATTTAAAGGGGTACCTAAAAGAGGAGATATTGAATAATCCGTGTAAAAGGGGGCCCTAATAATATACATTAATTTACACAAAGGCCATCTAGTCTTTCTGCAAGAAACCCATCTCTTGAAAGGCTATTTTATGAATAAAAGTATGCCCATTCCTAAAACCATTAATTTTAATTGTATACTACAGAAAGTGATACTACCACTATAAGGAATAAACATAATAATAAAAGAAATATTATGGGACAAGAAACTGAAGAAATAAAATAAAAAAAATAAGAAATACAAAAGAAATTTTTAACTCATAAAGTTAAAATAACTTTATAAGCCCCAAAATACTTACATAGACTTAAAAATAAACAAAAAGATTGAATAAACAATGTTTCTAGTATACCAGAAATACTGGATGAATTTAGAAATCACTTTCTAAATTTATAATAATAATAACATAACATGGAACCTAAAGATAAAATAAAGGAGTTTTATAACCACAAACATGAAAAAAAGCAATAAACAACAGATTAAACTATTGGAAATATACATTTATTTCACCAATTTTAAAACCTAATAAAGATCCAACTAGATGTTCTTCACATTATAAATTGTTTATATTTTTTTTTTTGATATAGATTGAAGACAATCATTCGGCATTATAGATATAGATCAGAGGCTTCATATTGTAAATAGAAATACTTTTGATAATATAAGAAGAACGTTAACATTAATTGATTTTGCAAATAGGAAAAAGTTGGGACTATTTGTTTACCTTACTGAATACAAGCTTCTCTGATGCATTTGTAAAAATAATTGAGCATTTATACAAAGGGCAGCTGGCTTATATATAGGGAGGAAATATGTTTCACAAAAAATACCCATTCTTAAGGTACAAAGCAAATTCAGGTCAGATAATTTATTTAGTATAATACTATCTCTAAGATATTAAAATCTATTATATAATAATAATTATAACTGTTTTTCTTAATATACAAAATATTTTTAATACCTGGAAATAATATTTTTTACTATGGAGGAGAGACTTACAATTATTAAAATGATAATATTCCCTAATTATCAAGAAACTGAATACACTAATGTTAAATTTCTTATGGGCACCTAATAGACCTAAGTTGATCATATATATAAAATGGAAAGATTATTGGAACCAATTAGTATGCACTTCTTCAAATCTCTCTAACACATAAAAATATGATTGTAAATAACTCCATGATCTAATGTATATAACAGTTAAAGAATCTATTCCAAAACTGATTGATAACTTTTTTACAGTGTAGATTCATACTGGATATTTCACCTCTATTAATGGGGGACCCACCAACTCAACAAGATAAACAATATATATTGGAATCTGCTTATAGAACTACATCTTCCATTGTCTGGAGACTTATACATGGAAATTTTTACATAGATCTTTTATACACCTTTGATGATGAATAAATCAATTAATGAATTTTTGCAGGCTCTTTTACAGATATCATATTATATTGTATGGGATAATTTACAAAATTTGTTAAAAAATTCTAATTTCAATAGCATGGTATTTTAGTTTAATTGCCTTTCGGCAATTACAATGAGTGAAAAATCTCATAGGGGGTTGCCACTTCTTCAAATGCCCAAAGTGGGACTGTTAGTGTACAAACATGACATGTTGCAGGACAAAACATTCCCACAGCCATTGCAAAGGTCAAAGCCCCACTTTCCAGGAAAACCCTATGCTCATAGCAACAGAAACATACCACGATTTCTGTCAAATGTGCAGATGCATGCAGAAATCCACAGCAATAAGTGAAACCTGTCCCTTCTTAGAGAAAATAACACTAGAAAGTTTTTTTTATCAAACTGATTAAATTTAACTGTAGCTGAGTGGGTTTGCCCTTTGCTTAGCTACACATACTCTAGCTTAAATGGCACAAGAAGGTAAATAGCAAGATACATTCAGTAGAAGTAGTACTGCAATAGTGTAGTGGTTAGATTGGTTGCTTTGTGAGCAGTTATTCCCGGTTCAATCCTCACTGTAGTAGATTCCATTTTCCATGTGAAAATAATTTATGAACATTTTTTTTTGCTGTATAACCTACTAAATAACATATATTTGTGAACTGGAGTACTACATTAAGCACAGATGTGAGATGTCATTGTAATAATGTGGTAAAATCCACAGATAAACACAAGTGCCCCATACAGTATACATACACATGAATCAGGGATACTAAACAAAGTTATAATGTGTAATGAATGATAGATCAATGCCATACAGCAAATAGTGTAAAAAATGTATAAAGTGTCCAAATCTGCCACTTTCCCAAGACCCATGTTTCTTTTCTTTCTAAATTAGTGCGGTGGTAAGTAGGAGTAAGCATTTTGAAGCAGTAGTAAATGGGTTTAAGCCTGTTTACATGGGGGTAAGCAATGCCTACACAGGATAAGCAATTTAGAGGCTGAGTGTAAGAAAATTTAACCTGAAGTTAGCATTGCTTACCGTGGCGCAAACCCGTGCAAGCCCGCTTACAACTGCTTAAAAGTGCCTTAATTACTCTGTATCCAGCAGCCCTTGTTCTACCCAGCAACAAAATAAACATCCTTTGCAGGACTTGAAACCAGGACCCTGTACATTATAGTCACAGCAGTTAACCAGTAACCATCACAGCTATACATAAACTTGAGGTATACCCAAACAGATCCTCACTATAGCAACAATCACAATTTACATGTGAAAGGAATTTATAAACAATTTGTTTTGTATAACCTATTAAGCAACATATATTTGTGAACTGGAGTACTGTATTAAGTCCAGATGTGAGGTGTCATTGTAATAAAGTGGTGAAATCCCCCGATAAACACAAGTACCCCATACAGTGTACTTACACATGAATCACGGATACTAAACAAATATATAACATGTAAATGAAAGATAAATCAATGCCAGACAGCAAATAGTGTGCAAATGTAAAAATAAGCAAAGCTAAGCATTGCACACCTCTGCTTACCAGGTGTAAGCAATGTGTAGCTCAGCTAAATAGATTTGCCCATTGGTATGCCCCTTTAAGCAATGCCAGTCTTAGGTAAGCAGGTTTGCCTGTAGCTTAGCATTTTCAAAACCGTCCAATCACTGCAAAGTTCAGGAAATCACCCTATTTAAACCCCACAGTTGAGAATACATCTCATAACTGGTTGCAGCTTCCTCCTCTAGGCACAATGGCTGGTGTTGGGGAAGGATCGCACTTCCAAGCACAGCGCTGGCGCATCCAGGAGTCTAAGGTCATGGCATTACTCCTGGTAAAAGACCATGAAGAGAGACTCTGCAGGGCCAGTACCAGGGTTCCCAATATAAAGCAGAAGCCTGGGACCATCTAGCTTGTGACCTCACCAGTGCCACTGGCATCCCTTGAACTGGTGAGCAGGTCAGGCATCACTATGCTGACCTGAAACAGAGGAAGAGGGAGCTCATGGATCAGTGGATCCATTAAGCTAGGCAGGGTCATGTCCCAGCAGTGTGTAAATACTCATTCTACTAACTGTTTAATAATTGCCTAGCTCATGTATATTATGGATAGGTATGGCTAAATATTCCTCTTATGTCTCTGACAGTGGCAACAGAGTGAGCTGTGAATGAGGAAGCCAATGCATGTAGGCAGCAAAGGCTGCATCACTAGGCAGGTTAGTAATAATCTTGCATGTACTGTCATACGAAATAAATATAAAAGTAGTAGAAAGATAATTGCCAGTATAAAACCTGTATTGTGTATGGGATGTATTGAATAAACCAGACAATATGGCAGGAAGAGTCTCATATAGGTTGTATGTAAATAAAAGGGTAACAGCCTGGCAATAAAGGTCTAACTCCTGGACTGTTTGTGTTTACCCTGGTATCATATGGTAATGTAGTGTTGCATTCTCTTAATAGTATTGTGCATTAAGCACTGTTACCCACACTGTGCTACATAAATAAAATGTGTAGGAATGTCTGCATATGACTGTTGTAATCACAATGTCATATTGTACAACTGAGGGAGACTTAGACAGAAAACAGTGAAAAGATACACAACAAAATCCAAATAGCACACTCAGCTGTGATGTAAACTGTTGTATTTTTAGCACCCATAGCCATGGTTCAAATTCTGGGAGTGGTAGTAAGCTGTATGCATAATCATACCCCTCAGCTGTACAGATTTTGTCAGAAAGTTCAGATAACTGGCCTAATTTTTCTGCCTGTCTTCCTGTCCCACGGGCAAATCAGTGGGATGATCCCAGAAGTTTAGGCAGCAAATAATGACATAACACTGATTGTCACACATCATAACCATCAGAAATATATCTGAGAACAAACATGTCACTCTCTAGCAACTCACCAAAATGTTATGAGAGTAATATGCAAATTATGTCCCATCCCTATCCCCATGTTATGAAGCTATGACCAGAATGTGTGCAGTAACAGGAGTGAGATGTATGTGCATAATAGTAATATGGAATCTGGTAGTATGTGTGGCAACATTCAGTTAGTGTTAACAAACATTCCCTCCACAGATCTGCAGGTCTGTCAGATAAGAAAACTGTGCCTGGAAATAAAAGATTGAAATCCTGGACTGGTACTGTTTAGTCTGGTGTTGTATGGCATTGTTAGTGTTGCAGTTTCTCTGAATAATAATGTATTACTCATCACTGTCACTCACACTGTACTACATAATAAAACTGTCTAGGAATCCCTATATAAGAGTGTTGTAATTACAAGGTCAGATTGTAAAACCATGGGAGACTTATAGACAGAAAACAATGAAGAGATACACAGCAATATCTAAATAGTGCACACAACTGTGATATATACTATTTTATTTTTATTAGACACAGCCATGGTTTGAATCCTGGGAGTGGTAGTAAGCTGTATGCCGAATCATACCCTCAACTGTACAGATTTGTTCGGAATGTCCAGATAATTGGCCCATATCCGCTACCTGTTACCCTGTCCCCCTGGCAAATCAGTGTGATGAT
>NC_056730.1:334565222-334615222 GCF_019279795.1 Protopterus annectens
GCTATGTAAATATTCTCTGCATGACAACAACAAAATGCTTTCAATGTTGATAATTCTTTAACAGTATGCTTATTAAAGCTTACTTGCATTTTACAATCTCAGACAAGCTTACCTGATGGTCATTAAAGCACTGCAACAACATGCATTTTCTGAATAATAATAAGCATAAATCAACAGTATAAAAATATGACAGAAAACCAAAACATTCTGCAAAATTAAGGACAGATGAAAAGCCGCTGTAGTACTTGTGTCTACTCTGGATGGGGAGATACTTTGCACACTTACACTGCTAACTACTCCTTGCCTTCCTTGGACACATCCAGTTACTACACGGGAGAGTGGAGTGTAACAAGTTTATCACAATTTGAAATGTCTCCAGTCGAAGGTGATGGCCCTGACACATTTGTCATACTTCTCAAATTCAGAGCAAGAACTCTGGAAAAAGCCATAAAGAGAAGTGGGACAAAGGCCCAAAAATAAGGACAATTTTTAAATATTGCTCTTATAAGCTTAAAAAGATAATAGAATAGTAGGTCTTGCATTAGTATGAATTTTCTGAAGGGTGTGAAATATGAAACTCAAATGTCTGTCATTATTTTCTAAATTCAGTCTTTAATGATTTGCTACTAATTTGCCAGAAAACCACAATTTTATGAAAAACAGACCAAAAATGTGATGCAAAAATATAAAATAGCCACACAATACAGCTGGGAACCTGTCAAAGAAGGGACACTTTTTTAATATTAGTACTGTAATTTGAGCAGCTGGCAAAATAAGAGAATCTGCATGCATTTCTAAAATAAAAGTAATCTGATCATTACAATTATTTATTAATTGTAAACCTTCCATGTTTCTTCCAAAATTGCCATTTTGTGGAGGGATTATTAGGGAGAGAGCAACATTTTGAGTCAAAATTGGGGACAGTTGAGAGGTTTGGTTATACCTAATTCTATAGAGAGGTTTGGATATACCTAATTCTATAAAGTGATTTATTTGCACATACCTCTCAATCTCTTAATGCAGGAAATCTGGACAAGGCCAAATATATTGGGGGAACAAACAAACAGTACTAAAAATTGCTCTTGTATAAACTTAGACAGTTGCTTTAGCATGCATTTTTCTGAAGGGTATGAAGTCTGAAACTCAATGGCTGCCATTATTATGTGACTTCATTCCTAAACGACTTGCCAGAAAACCACAGATTTTATGAAGAATAAACCAAAAATAAGAAACAAAAATCTATTCATTCTGCAAAAATCTGGACAGTTGAGAGGTATAGTTCAGCTGGGAGAATTGTGTGGCAGAAATCCTACACGATGGACTTAACTCCCTAGGTGTAGACAATAAGTACCCCTCCCCCAAAAAATGAAGATATAAGAGAAGTGATTGCTTCAATCTGGCTTCATCACTTTCAGTAGCATTCAGACTCAGTGAAAATATTCAGTAACAAAAAAAAGTTTGTGCTTGTAGACTGTTGATTTAACTGGTTCCTAATTGAACACATCCAACCAAGAACTGGGAGGGAGCATACCTGAGCTGATCAGATAATCAATAAACACCTTCCTGATTTGTATTAAATTATATTCCTTGTATAATACAGTATAGTTGTTAGCATTTTAAATTTATTGTTTTGAACATTTTTCCAGTAAAAAATGAGACAAAATGCATGCACCAATAATGACAAAACTGCCAAATTCAGAACATTTTATCTTAAAAGTCTACTCAAACTTCTACAATCCACCAGTATCAGTAAATATGCACAATCTCTACAGAAGTAAAAGTCATCTAAATGATTCCACATTGAAGAGATCTGTAACTAATGAAGAGGTTGCTGCTAACAAACAACTTTATATTTCATTGTTTCATCTACAAATAAAGGGGCCTATATTAGAACATCGAAGTTTCAAAACTTCGAATGTTCTAATATCGAACCCTATTCAGCAAAAGCTGAAAACATCAAACATACAGAACAGCAATTTTTTTCCTAGGGAAAAAAATGTGTTGTTCCAAAACACATACACACAACACAAGCACACCAAATAAACAGCAATCCACACACATACACTTAAAACCTTACACCTAACCCTACACTAAACTATACATACACCACTAACTATCCACTTACCTTAACCCAAACCCTAACCCTAAGATCCGTCACTATTGCACACTCATCTCACCCGTGCCCTAACCCTAACTTACCTACCCCACCCTAACCCTCACGTCCACACAATAGCACACTTACCTGACCGGCGCCCTAACCCTAACTCACCTAACCCGCCCTAACCCTCACATCCACACAATTGCACACATACCTAACCCACGCCCTAACCCTACCTCACCTAACCTGCCCTAACCCTCACATCCACACAATAGCACACATATCAACCCCGCACCTTAACCCTAACTAACCTAACCTGCACTCAATCGCACACTTACCTGAACCCAACCCGTAACTTTCCACCACAGTGCTGAAAATAATGAAGCAACAGAAACGGACAACCAAATTCCTTCCTTAGGAAAAAAATCGGTTTTCTGTTGCTTCGATATTTTCAGCTTTTGCTGAATAGGGTTCGATATTAGAACATTCAAAGTTTTGAAACTTCGATGTTCTAATATAGACCCCAAATAAAGTGCCTGTTGCCCTTGAGGAATAAATTGCCTATGTTACATTAAAAAATGATAAGCTAGAAATATTGCAATAGGGAATGGATAGCAAACTGATAACAGGTTCAGGTTCATAGTTACTAGGTATCTCCGCCAAAGAGGACATTCTCAGGACTGCAGCATCCATCCCCTTTAAAAGTACAACACAGTACTGTATCAGCAATGCATCTAAATACTGTGGGAGTAGAACCCACAGCCTTCTGCATCAAAAGCAAGTATTCAACCTGTTATGCTATTAACAATGCAAGCAGACTCTGTATAAGCAGCACTAAACTTCTCTTCCCCTGAAGCTCTCAGCTCCTTGTAAAATCCATACAACACAACTGTATCTCTCAACTTTACAGCACAAGAGATCTGGAAAAACTCAAAATTTATTGGGGGGGACAAAAGCCCAAAAACTAGAGACACATTTTAAACATTGCTTATATAATCTTGTAAAGTTGCTATAATAAAATGTTATGTTACCACCATGCAGTTCACTGCCAAGTCTAGAACCCAGGACCCTGTGCACTACAGTCAGAGCAAGAGCAACATATCACTATGCCATATAAGCTGTTTTGTGAAAGACACAAAGACTGAAACTTAAATTGCTATCATTTAGTGAATTCAGTTCTCAGCCATAGCTCTCAACCTCTTAGCACAAAACACATGGACAAAGCCAATAATGGGGAATACAGCCCCTAAACATATTCATTGAATTCAGTTCTCACCATAGCCCTCAACCTCTTAGCACAAAAAACCTGGACAAATCCAATAGTGGGGGAATACAGCCCCATAAATATGGACCATTTTCAAATATTAATCTTATAAACTTAGAAAATTGCTAGAATAAAAGGTTTTGTGTAGTGTTACCATGTATTTTCTGAAGAATATAAAGTCTAAAATTCAAATGCCTGTCATTTATTACAAAAATCCTGAAAACCACAGATTTTATGAAGAACAGAACAGATTCAGAACAAAAATATGAGGCAAAAATCTGCAGTGATGGTGGGTAGGGAATTCAGGCTCTTGCTACCTGTACCAAAGATATAGAGTTTGAGCCTGAATAACTCTAGCCACCAGGAATATTAAATTGGGGCATTTTACACATGTACACACACAAGCAGAAAACCATCAGTCTGAGCTGAATTGCAGCTCTGTATATATTCCCTTGCAGTACAACACAGCATTACCTGTATATTTTCCCTTGCAGCTCAGCAGCAGTAGTGAGGGAAAAAAATCATCAGTCTGAGTCCCGAGAGCACCAAATCTGAATCCCGATCTGGGCAGTGAGAAAATTACTCCAGTTCCCTTGCAGCTTCCTGAGCCAGGAGCCAACCAGTTACTATCTAGACTGCAGACATTGCAGGCTCGGAGTCAATCAGTTGTTGCAGGATCAGAGCCAATTAGTTGCTATCTATACTGCAGACATTGCAGTCTGTTCTCCTTCCAGTCTATGCGGTTTGTAACTGCATAGACATCTGGGCATCTGTACACTGATGCCTTCCCTTTGTAATCAGGACTTGTTAGACAACAGTCTGGATAGGAACTCGCTGAGCATGCATGCGCAGTTCTGGGGCTCACAGCTAGTTTTATAAATTCCATTCTTTTCATTTTACAGCTGGTGGGGCTGCAGTCCTGCAGTCCAATAGCACAAGCTGCCCCGGGACAGAGATGTGCATTAACAACTATTATATCCTTGCAGTATGAAGTCCTCAGACCTGTTTTCCTCTTTATGTCTTTCAGGTACAATGTCTCAGGAGAGACTACTGATCTACACACCCCAGGAGAATGACATCATCATTACATACCTGGTGCAGCACTACCACACCCTGTTTGGATGTACAGCCCATGATCTGCAGGAGAAGACCGCCATATGGAATGATCTTGTCCACAGGGTAAATGATGTTGGCCTGCATGACCGCAGTTATGAGCAGGTCTGACATCGGTGCACTGATGTACTCCGCCATGCCCATCGGCGTGCTGCTGTGGTTTGGAGGGATCAGCTTGCCACTGGGGGGGGTCATGCCATCCAGCCCCCCGACACATACTGAGGAGCTCCTCTCCAGCCTCAGTGTACCTGCCCACCCACAAACACAAGAACTGGCGGAGAGCATTGTGGAGGTGGATGTGATCCACACAATTTATGAGGAGCGTGCAGGTAAGGCCCCAGGGCACATCAGTAGACCACTGTTGCGTATCCATCTGCATCTGTAGAGTTTAATCATGCATATGTGAGATGATATATATATATATATATATATATATATATATATATATATATATATATATATATATATATATTGTTGCTGTGTTGCAGTGATAGACAGATGTGCATAATCTGTATTATTGTGTGTTTGTACTGTTGATGTACTGTAATACTGCTCCCACCCTGTACCAATGTCACAGGTGTGGCTACTGACATCACATCTCTCACACAACATTGTAGGTCCCTCTGGTAGCTGGTGAGTATGGTGTTTGTTCAGGTTTGCCAATACACTGGCCATGTTATGGCCATGGTATATTCCATGCACACATTTAACACACCTACCCATAATTCATGCTGTACATGTTCACTTATTGTTGCTGTTATCTGCACTGCATCACAGTGATCACCATGGTGGCATATCTGAATGGTATGTAAGAGTCCTGCAATATAACTAACAACCTGTCATTGCAAGATGTGTGCACAGAGATGAATATAATGGTGAAACAAATGGCCTATAGTAGGAACATGTCTGAAGCATCACCCTTATACAATACTACAACAGTGTATATACCACTATTACAATGGCAACTGTTACAGATCTACACTATGGCATATCACAATACTGCATTCCACAACAGTTACAACCTGTAATGTGGTCCTAACATGAGCAATGAATGTGTAATATGGAATCCTAAGTTAGGACAGCAAATATGGGGAATACATACTTTCACAAACACTGGAAGCATATGTGTGCACACACTCCAAATAACATATTGTGGAAGCAGCTTTTGAGATACTGACAGCATGCACTCTTCATGAGTATGGACCTTCCAGCAAGTACAGGTCCTCTATGTCACACCAATAAATGGTCTGCTGTCCAAGACATTTGGACATCAAATGTGCTCACTTACCTGCAACAGAGGCAGCCATGGCTTGCACACATCTTACAAGCCATGGAATGGATCCCATACCCAACAGGTAGCACCCAGAAGTTGGACATGTAGCCTTACCTCACCATTGCATATACCATAGCAAACAGTGCAGACAGTCATGTATGTGGCAAGGGTGGATAGGACAGGATTAATGTAGAAAATAAACAGATGGCCATCCAAGACAGATGACGACTCATGTTGCAAACTGGTCATGCCGGCTGCCTAGTAACATTGAGGGAGTTGCAGGAATGTCTAGCAAGTACTGGCTGTGCAGTACCTGTGTCAGCAATTGCCTTGACTCTGCATAAGTATGGCCTATGGGTTAGGGTAATCAGATGGGACAGTTGTACAACAGGAAACACCAGCCAGAGCTCTCTTCAGGTAGCATATGCATAATAGGAAATGTCTCCCAAAAGCATGCGTTGCAATGTGTACTGGTGTACCAAGACCAAGTTGGAAACCTACAGATAGTATCAATTAGGATACATGTGCTGCACAACCAACACCTCACCCCACCTCAGGCCCACCATCCCCATCTGTACCTTGCTGGTGCCAGTGTACATCTGAATGTTTGCCATTCATTAGCAGGGACAAGGCCAGTACACATGGTGTTCAGAGTTTGGGACACTGCAAAATGACACACTTCTAGGCCATAGTTGTCAAGCATCTGCAAAAAGGCTGAGGATGGGGAGGGGGTGTCATCCTGAAACACAACAGTGCACTGAAGCAGATACCCAAAGCTCACTAAGAATGGCTGTATCTGCACAAAGTCAAGGTCATGAATTGTGGCAGACTTAACACTGACTCCACAGCAATAGTAATGGCACCCTGTGACCTCCAAGGGATGTGCACATGAGTTGACCTTACAATCATGCAAAGTTGGAGGACATCTGTAGGGCAGAGTGAGCAAATACTAGCAAATGCAGATGGCCCATGCTAGTATACCCCTTCCAGGAATAGTGACTGCTATAGTACACATAACAGTTAGTGCAACAGACCATCATGATAAGGGTGTGCACACATATGCACCCACAAATTGTATGCATCTCAATCAGCATCTGCACAACTAACACATTTGTTTGATACTGCATTTGATTGCACAGGTCATATGTCACATATCAGGTTCGTGTAATGTTAACATATGCAGTAATGTGGCCCCATGGCATCTCAGGGAAGAGGATGGCATATCAATAAAGGTGTGTACACTCCCCATAGCCACGGTAAGGTTTGAAAGTTGTCAATGTAATTGTATTTTATTGGCCATACATGCACTGCTGATGATGAGATCTGTAAATCAGACATCAGGCATTCACAAATTACATCTGTCCACATATCATCCCAGGTATGTGTTGGACAAACACATAGGGGCTGTGAACAGCAGAGCAAACATAACTGATGCACATATACACATTCAGCAATGGTATGTACACCTGTGATGTATGGTGCACAGTACATGCCAGGGTGCCGAACAGATGCCATAGTTTCCATGTCCTGTCTCTATTTGTCATTATTGTGCAGGTGTCCTATGTTAACCATGGGGCTGGGTTAGATCTAATTCTGACTGTACAGAGAGGAGCAAGTGAGTTGAGGGTGTTCAGGAAGGTAGAGTTAAAGTCATGGACAGCTTCTTCTAAGGGGAGTAATTTTAGGGGTGACCAGTTGATTCTAGAGAGGAGGTCATTAAAAGTTGCAGGGTAGAAGTTAGCTAGTTTATGACAGGTGATGTATTTACATGGCTTAGAGAACTGAGGTGTGTATCTTTGCACTTTTACAGGGGAGTGATCACTTAGAGAGTTGGATAAGGTTTCAGGGTTATGGCACTTTAAGGGATCAGAAATTAAAATCCAGTCTAATAGAGTACTGGGAGTAAGGGACCTGTTTGTGTGGGTGGGTGCTGAGACTTGTTGCGTAAAGCCATATACGTTAATACTAATAGTAGAGATAGGGGCCTGTAGGTTTAACCAGTTTATGTTAACATCCCCAAGAAGGATGGTCTCATTATGTATGTGCTGGGAAAGGTATGAGAGAATATTTTCTAGTAGGGGATGTTGTTGCTTGGGGGAATGTATATAGCAGCCACAGTGATGGTTGAGAAATTATTGAGTTTCAGATTAGCTAACAGCAATTCAGCAGGTGAGAAAAAGGGAGTGGGTTCATTGAATCTAGTGACATTAAGATGGTCAGAGTAGACAATGGCTATTCCTACCCCCCTTTTTTTTAGACGGTTTAGTCTATGAATATTGTATCCTGGGGGGAGGATATCACAGTCAAGGACAGGTGGTTTAAGCCAGGTTTCAGTGAGGGAGACAATGTCAGGGGTGTAGTTAATCATCCAGGCGTGAAATCTGCTGATTTTATTAACTGCACTCCTGGTACTCATGGAGTAAAAAGAAACATTTTATGGGGGGAGCTGAAACCTTAGAGTGAGAAATATAGCCAGGGTTGGATGGGGGAGTGGAGTAGGGGCCTGAATTTGGGTATATATCACCAGACTGTAGTAGAGCTTTGGGGAGATTGTACGGCTTGTAGTTTAAGTACTTTATTTTGCGTAGGGGTGTGATGGTATGGGGTGGGGGAATTTTAATTTTTGGGAGGGGAGTATCCAAGGAAAAGACTGAAGAACAGATATAGAAGGTATACTGAAGGTGTATTGGTTGCTTTTCATGAGAGATTGTTGGACTAAAGTGTAATAAGGAAGAAACTGTAGGAGGAAAGGGAGTAAAGCAGCAGTAAGGGGGGGTAAGAGAAGCAGCATTTGGGTAGAGAAGGGCATATTAGGTGTAATGTTGGTAGGTAGGATGGGTGTGGTCTAAGGTGCAATGTGAGTGATTGGGTAGGTAAATGTGTTAATTAGTTGGTGTGGTGTATGTGGGAGAAAGATAGGAAGTAAGTTGAGCTGTGGGAGGGAGAGGAGGGGCGTTAGTTTGGAGTAGGTTAGTACAGCAGGAAGGAGAGGGGTTAGGGAGGGGGTTGGCCACGATGGTTAGGTATAAAGGAAATTATATGGGGGGTGGGAGGGAATGGGGGTGGTTAGGGGAGTAAAGTCAGTCCGATCATAACAAGGATGAACATAGCGAGGCTGAACCTGGTTTGCGAGATCACACAGTCAAGAAAAAAACAATCAGTGAGAAATGGCTGCTTAGGGCTTTTTGTAAGTTTACAGAGGGTAAAATAAAGTTAAGGACAATGTTTAGAAGTAGGGACAGTCTTGTATGAAGCCACTAAGTCTAAGGACAAAGGGGAATTCCAAAAGCTACAGAGGTGTCTTTTAGTGGTCAGGGAACCAGGCTGGGCAACTAGATTCCCATTTGAGGTTGTTAGCGTTCCTAGGTAGGGAGCACTTTTAGGTGAAACTAGATTAACAGTAGGTTAACATAAATAGTTGTATATCCCGTACTTTGTTGCAAAGAGTTGTTCTGAGATTCTTGATACAGTCAGAGGGACTTGATCCTGGGTAGTACAGTTATGTCAGGGTCTCTCAGAGTGTACACATTTGCAATTGGCTGGGCAGAGCTAGGAAAAATGGGGAGAATATAGAGAAAGATTAGTAGGAAATGCTGGACAGGAAAAAGGTGCAGTGAATTACTAGAAATGTAGATCAGGATGCTCATAATACAACGCACAATATTTTAGTGTCCAGGCAAGAATAGCACCTCCATAACAAGCAGTGCATCAGGCAAAATGTTGCAAAGTAGTCTTTAGATAGATTTTATCAGATTTCCCTAGGCAAGTTACAAAGAACAAAACTTCTAGATGGCCAAAAGCAGTTGTGTATTCCCAAGCTAAGTTACACAAAAAAGAGTGAAGTTGCGAGCAACCTTTCAGAGGCAAAAACATAAGCTTTAACTTTCAACAGCAGTAGAGTACACTTTCTTGCTTGGGATCTAGTCATAAAATTACATAATAAGAGTGCAGTTGCAGGCAACCTTTCTAAAGCAAACAGTATACAGTTTAAATGTTCAACCACACCAGAAAACACCTTTCGTGTTTAGATTTCGTCAATCTAGTTGGTACAAGATAACAGTGCAGTTGGGAGCAGACATACAATTAATAACAGTGGTTCATTCATTGTTTTCAACAGTAAGGCTAAATTAGCTAACCCATAGCAGTCTAGCATCAACAACAGCAGAGCAGTTACAAGCAAATATTATTTCTCGCGTAACTAGCAGGTTCATTTAGCTAAATAAAACAAGCATCAGTACAGAAAATGTAGTATCTATGGCTATGTAGTTAAAATGGGATAGAAAGTAAACAATAACGCCACAGTCTTACCAGTAGTGCATGCTACCTCTGGGGAAGCCTAGCCTAGGGGTATAAGTGTTTTAAAAAATGGCGCCCAAGGTATTGGGGCTGAGATAGAATCTAGGTCTGGATATGAGGGGAAATAAGGGGGCGGGTGCTGAAACCTGATTCGCGAGATCACACAGTCAAGAAAAAAAACAATCAGTGAGAAATGGCTGCTTAGGGCTTTTTGTAGGTTTACAGAGGGTAAAATAAAGTTAAGGACACTGTTTAGAAGTAGGGACAGTCTTGTATGAAGCCACTAAGCCTAAAGGCAAAAGGGAATTCCAAAAGCTACAGAGGTGTCTTTTAGTGGTCAGGGAATCAGGCTGGGTGACTAGATTCAAATTTGAGGTTGTTAGTGTTCCTAGGTAGCGAGCACTTTTAGGTGAAACTCGATTAACAGTAGGTTACATAAATATATATATTATATATATATATATATATATATATATATATATATATATATATATATATATATATATATATGTGTGTATATATATATATATATATATATATATATATATGTATATATATATATATATATATATATATATATATATATATATATGTATATATATATATATATATCTATATATCTATATATATATATATAGCTATATACACATATATGTATAACATATGTCCATAACAAGTAGTGGAGTCATACCTCAGCACCAATAGTCGCAACCTCTTAGTGCAAGGGGATGTCATGTTAGTATTGCAGGTAAACATGTACACTGTTGCTACTGTAACAGGGGTTGTCTTAAAAGAAATGTTGACCAAGCCTGACAAAATGGGTGTTTACAGCCATGTAAATGGGGATATCACGAAAATACTGGAATAGATAGGCTCACACAGTTTATGCATTCACACACTCCTGTCTGTCCTGACACATAATAACCAGAGGAGCAGAGGTCACAAGCCCACATGCTACCCACTAGTTAGTGACATACATCTGTACAGCATCCTACTGCTTTGTCAGAAATACACAACAGTTATGGTGGCCTGGTAACAGTACATCTGACAAATATCTGGACATAACATCACAGTGTGTAAGTACACTGAGCTGCTAGGCATGTCACAAAGCACTGTGCAAACTATAGGCAGACTGCCGCAACACTGGCCTACATTTCTTATGGGGGAACACACATGTACCTGCAAATATAGCAGACTCTACAGGCATGTAACAGCACAGAGTAAGAGACACCTGTGTGAAAGCGCATACCCACAACCAATCTGAATACAGCCATAGTCACATTTGGTAAGCATGCTTAATATTACAGTATATGGACTGTATGATCAACACCATCCTCATACGTGCCACTCACACACTAACCCTACATATACTGGGCCAATATGCAGTGTATTCCGATGCCTGACTGTGGTATGAGACATGTGTTGGTTTGGCCCTACAAACATGTATGCCGATAGGATACCATACTCTGAGGCAGCATTTAACATCAGACAGAAGAGGACCAAGAACAATGACATCTACCACAGTCTGCACACAGGCCAAGGTACATATTCACAATACACACATTGCCGACAATCACCATAAGTACACAGACCTCACTACTGTACACACTACAAAAGAATGTCCAGGTTTTGTCCTCAAATATAAGCCCTACTATACATAACATGTCTAGCAGTCTGATATCTCACTGGCTTGTTATCAGGTATGATGTCAGTAAATAATGGTGTACTGAACATATGCACCTCTTACTGCATGACATATGTACAAAGGTTGACAGAGTTGTGGCTGGAGGCACAAAACACAGGGCCAATATTGACATGTTGTGATAAACTCATACATTTACTGATGTAACAGGGTTTGTTGTGACATATGTTTTCTTAGGGATATGAAGTCAGTAACTCACATGGCTGTTACCATGTACTGACTGCAATCCTCAGAGTATGCTACTGCATTTCTAAAGATAGGAAATGTGTGAGTAACACAACACATGTAAGACTCCAAACATTAGCCAGTCTGCTGATAGCCCTACACGTGAGAGTTTCCTCAACCACATAACACTGTCATGACAGATATCAAATCATGTAGACCAGCCATATCCACACAAACCCACATTACTTCAAATGTAGAAGAGCAAGACTTACATTCTGTCCTCATGTCTGGAACATCCCCCTCCTGTTTGTTGGTCTGTCTCCACAGTGTATGTTGTAAGAGGTATATCCCATTACCCTTTGTGATTCTGTTTGCCAAACACCGACATGAAGTCCTGCTCACAGTGAATGAAAAGGGCCAACACCCACATGATGTTCCTAGTTAAAAGAGTGTGTTTCCTTGCAATTGGTTATGGGAATGTTACCACAGATGTTCCAAATGCAGTCAGCTAGTGGGGGACTGCAATTCGTGCACAGTCCATCAGCTGATCATGAGCATCACTTACAAAACACAAGCTGCTGCCTAAGCTAAGCAGGTGTACTTTTCCACATCCACCAGAGAGGGAGTGAGAGAGATAGACAGAAAGAAAGGAAGGGATAGGAGAGTAAGAGCTAAGCATGCTTGTGTCACACACTTACCGGTACTGGGTTTCAAACTCCTGCTTGACTATATATTGCTATTACATTTTTATGCAGTTATTGCAAGCGCCACAGAGCTTACATGTTGGGGAGTTGTCCAAAGGTATCTTTGAAGGTGAGTGATATCAGCAAAAGTGATAAAGGAGGGTAAGGTTAGTGTAGTACACATGCCTGTCCACAAAAGCAGGTGTCAAGGAAGACAAAACTACACTTTCTCAGGGACTTACAAACATTATCACAGTTGGCAGGGTCAGGATTAGAATTCCGAACTAACTAGTTTGCTACACTACAGTATTATGCAGGTATCACATGCACCAAAGAGGTTATCAGGCTGATATATGGGCAAAGGGTATGCCAAAGTGACTGACATCAGAAGGCATGCTACAGTAGGGCAATGGGAGGTGTATTGAGTGTGAATGGCTTCCAAATCATTAATCTCTACACACACACACACACACACACACACACAGACACAGATTTGCCTGTACTGACATGCATGGGTTCATTGCTTCACAGGTGTGTAGTAGTTGACTGTGCTAGAAGGCTGTACAAGACTAGGCAAAGTGTATACCTTGGCATTAGGCCACATGACAATGGTCTGCAGTGTGGCTCAGGAGTGTAGTGTCTAGATTGGCCCGCACAGGTGAGTACTGTATTCACCATCACTCATCTGGGTTACTATTGTGGGTGGCCAGTGCTGTGCAATGCTTGCCACGTATGTGTTCTATATTCCATAACATGGATGGTGTCTGGGTGGTGCACATGTCCCACATGCATGTTCTGTGACATGTGGAAGTGTACCTGGGGTGTCTGGAGGATGTTGTGTGGATAGATTATCATCTGATGTGGCATTCCGGACCTCATGTGGTGAGAACTGGCTTTGGAACTGAGGTTGATCCTGCACCTACATTGATAGCATGATGCAGGTATTCAATGGTGTTAGTGGCATATGTCCATACAGGGCATGTGTATAAGGCATGGTATTTCCTTTGTGGATTACATTTGCTGACTCTACAGTTGTTGCAGGCGTTCAGTAGGGAACATAGCACACACACACACACACACACACACACACACACACACACACACACACACACACACACACACACACACACACCCACACACACACACAAACAAACACACGCATACACAGAGTCTCACAGTTGCCATGTTTGGGATTAGAATGTCTACCTAACTAGTACATCACACTATAGCATTACGCAGATATAGCATGCACCACAGAGCTTATAGGTCTAATCTTTCCCCAAAGGTGTATTTCAAGGTGAACGGCATCAGCAGGCTTGCCAAAGTAGGACAATGGGGAGTGCAGTGTGTGTGAACAGGCCATAAATCGTTTGTCTGGAAGCACACACACACAACACTCAGTTACACACAGGTTTACATTTAACAGGAATGTGTATACAACTGCTAGATGAATAATGACTTGTATAGTCATGTTACACAGTTATCACAAGCACCACAGACACTATAGTGCTGAGGGATGCCAGAAGCAAATGTCTACAGTGATAGACATTTGCACAGCATGTGGAATTGGCCAATTAGATGAGTGCTGGGTGGGACAGGCCTCATGATGGGAAGCTCTTTGTCACTGTCTGTCACTCTCTTCCATGCATCTATGTATGTGTAGGTTTGGCCTATTATAGTGTGTTGTCCTTGGATATATGTATGTATTCCTATCCGATGTGTGTCCAAAGCATGACTGGTGTACAATGTGGAGTGTGTGCACAAACATCTGCAACTGACAGGTATGTATAGTCCACTGTTGTTGCCAGACATGGTTTCATTTCTGTACGTGTGGGAGCATGCCCTGTATGACCTTCTGTATTGGATGTGTGAATCCATTCCAGGTAAGTTGTACTCCACTGCAGGCATTTGTGTTCTACACCTACAGCTAGCAACCTGTTTCTGCAGGATATCTGTAGATTGGTTGACAATACAGGGTCACAATGGGCAAAGGATAGTAGGATACTGTAACTAATTGTGTCTGTGCTGCTTCTGCTACATGGTTTTGGTGTTAGCAGAGATATTCAGACATATGTACTGTTTTACACTGTGATGTTTTATGTCATCAGCTACTGACTGGCATACATTTTTGCTTGCAGTAATTTCCTGGGGAACACAAGATGAATGAAGCTGTGTCTAGTGCAGCCTACATATTCTTGCACAATCATGCCATTCTGGAGAGAAAGCTGCAGACACTTGCTGATGGGTCTGTGTAAATGGTTTAGCACCTTGATACTGTGGTGGCAGGGGATCTCATGCTTGTACATCCATTGAAGTGACAGTATGGCCATATCCTGCTGTGGCCATACCTCACAGCTGTACAGATTCACACAGGTTACCGAGAGGCAGGGTTCATATTTCTGGTCATTACCCCTTCAAATTGTGGTTTACAAGCAGGTTTGTAGCCACCCATTTCTGTGTTTGCAGGCAGGGATAGTATGTGCACACATCTGAGTTTCAGACATCATACACTCCATGGCGTCCATGCTTCTACCCCCCGATTATTCTCTTCCGAACATTATGCAAATGTTATCTGATATGTATCCCTATAGTTATCACTTCATCCCAGCAGTATTTAGGGGTTGGTTTACAGCTCATGCAGTAGGACATGGTGGATATGTACTGGGATTTGTCGACATGGCCTTGCATTTGTGTTCTGTGGACTGTGTTATGTTGTTATTTGGGAGTCCATGAGATAACATACATTATTGATCCATTGGTGTGGATGCTGACAGGGTGCTGCTTACAGCTAGGCGCACACCTGCATGGGTCACCTCTTCAGCATGCTGCATTCTGTGACTATTCCCATACAGAGGTGGGGGTCATATTGTACTCATTCCCAACAGCAGGAATAAGACCTGTGAGGTACCTGTGGCAGATGGTAGGGTGAGCTGGGTGCATGTGTGCTATGGAAGCTGCTTGCAGCTGACTCACAGATATACGTGGGGCATTCCACTTATGCTGGCCTGTGCAGGGACATCAGCAGTTTTGCAGTACTTCATACCTGTGCCTTTTGTGGTCTGCCAGTGTTTGGCCAGGATATATCAGCATTCCATACTACACAGACAACTAATGTGCTGCTAACCTGTATGTACAATTCCAAAAGTGTGTCCATTTGACAGTAACATTTTATACACTCTCTGTCTAGGGTACTTCCACCTGTGTACTGTTTGTATGCCTGGGCCCACATTCATGACATGTCCATCTTTCAGATGGTGACAGATATTACTTCCAAACAATTAGTATGGATTACTGCTGGATTGTGTCTTGCTGGGATGCATTGTGTTTGTCACTGCACTTGTGAGAACTTGGCCTTGTCATCAACAGTACTGGCCACTGGTCACCTAGACACAACCCTCCATGCCTACATGCTGACCACTTTCACACAATATACAACACACAACAACCCAACACACATATTGTACATGTGCTACAATCTATCCTGCTACATTGGCCAGCTCAGGTAATCTGTGCTCCACTGTTATTATACCTACACGATCATTTTACTACATTTCTACATAGGATTGTGGGGGGGGGGGGGTGCACCTGACAACTGTAAACATTTGCTATAACTGTACTGGTATTTCAGGTACTCCATTCCATTCTGTATTCTGACCTATCATGCAGACTAGAGTCATATCAGTATACTACAGTTCATAGGTTTTATTGACTTACATTTTAGTTTCAGACTTCTTACCCCTTCAGAACTAACATCCCTCTGCCTGACCTGTTGTACTCGGTCTGTGTAGGTCTGGAGGGGAGCTGTTCTCCATAGCCATCAATCAGAGGCCTTGTCACAGCCTTTCTTTGTGTTTGTCTACACCTGTCCTGCTGGCTGAAACTGTTGGTATGTGAGCCTCACTGACATGCATGTGTGTCCTATAGACACACATTTGGCCCACCACATGTCCTGCAGTGGGTTTTGTCACCTTGTCTAGTACTGCCTACTATGTTGACACCAGTATTTGTTAAGGATTTCATGCTGTCGATATAGGTATCTACTATCTGCTGCCATCCCATTCAGCCACCCGATTCCCTAACATGCTCACATCCATACCATAGATACAGATAGGAGAACATACTACTACATTCAGCAATTGATAGTGAGCGTGACTTACCTTGTGGCTGTGCCAGTATTGAGGATGGTGCTGGAGGGCTGACTATGTCGGATGCACATAGTACACACCCTATACATGATTAAGCACAGGTAGTGTCATGTTTGGCATCCCTTTTACTGTATGTGCGAGTCGGAGTGAGGTGTCATTCCCTGGGTTCCTACCATGTCAGTGTATGTGCTATGTGTTGCCTCCTTGCCAAGGCCTGGGCATACTGGGCATGCCTCCTTCTGCCTACTGGGGCAGGCTCAGGTTGTTCCTCCTCCGAGTCCTCTGTGCCTGTGCTGGCCTTGGTAATGGTGGGGGGCTGTGTGGTCCTCCCCCATGCTGTTCCTGCTGCAGCTGTTTCCGCATGATCATATTGTGTAGCATGGCACATGCAATGACAATTTGGGTACATGTAGCTGGTGAGTACTGCAAGGCTCCACCGGATATGTCCAGGCACTGGAACTTTGACTTGAGCATCCCAAACACATGCTCTATTATGGTTCTGGTCTGTGCATGTGCCTGATTATGGAGTTCTTGTTCAGGTGTGTGTGCATTTCTGATGGGTGTCATCAGCCACGGCTCCAGTGTATAACCAGCATCCCCACTAGGTGGCCATATGGGATGTCCCCATTGGGAAATCTCTGGTACAACATCATATGCCAGATGTGGGAGTCATGATAGCTTCCAGGCTGCCAGTGCACACATTCATTATAATGCCCCGGGCATCTCACATGACCTGGCAGTTGATGGAGGGGAAGCCCTTATGGTTTATGTAGACTCTACCCCACTCACCGTGTGGTGCTTTGATGTGTATGTGCATGCAGTCTATAGCACCCACTACCTCAGGGTATTCTACTATTTGGTGGAAGAGACGCATATTGCTGGTCAACGCCTCATGGGTGTTGAGGAAATATATGTGCTCACCGGCATGTGCTGACATGGCATCCAGGAACTGGTGGAGTATCCTGGATGCTGATGCCTGTGAGAACCCCATGATATCCCCAGTTGGCCTTTGGAAGGTACCTGTGGCTAGCATTCTTAAGCCTACATATAACTTGGTATCCACTGGGATGGGTTTCCCTCTGTTGGTTCTGTGTGAGACATGGCCAGCACAGCTCAACAATTTGCTGTAGGAGGTCCCTGTCCACCCTATAGCGCTCCACTATCTCCAGCTCATGTAGCCCCTAGTAGAGTACCCTGGGTCTGTACACTCTTCTCCTTCTCCTCTCTGTTGGTTGGTCATCAGCATTCTCATCCTCACCACCCTCACCCTCTTCCACATGTTGATTTATGAGAGCAAAAGCAGCACCTATCATTTTGTTGCTTTTGTTAGGTAAAGTTTCCCCATTTGTGTACACCGGTGGTGTAGAGTTTGTGGGAAAAAACAGAGGGAAAGGTGTTTGCATAGTTTATAGTAGTGTGCTAGGCTGGCCTGTGCTGCTGCCTGTGTAATTGGCTGATTCTGATATATTTCACCTGCCAGCTATGCTAGTTCTCCATGAGTACCTTCCTACTGCTGTTTTCCCTTCCTATTGCCTTCCTGTTTAAGCCCAGATGCACGCAGCAGATACCCAGTGCTCAGATGTGAACAGACCTGCTATTTCTTGGTTTACTTTATTTATTTTTTGTCGTTTAAAACCTGGTGGGAGGCGCACACACCTGTTTAGGCAATGTAAAGACTGCTAGGCAGCTTCAGACACACCCCCTTCCTTAGCTCTGCTAAGTTAAGGGCAAACCCAAGCCACAGAGCTCCAATAAGCTTACAGTATGCCTGACAAACCCCTCTATGATGTCAGCTAACTCTTAGGCTTGCACCATGGTTTTCCTGCATCTACACAGTTGGGTGCTGGCTAGCAGTGAGGGGAAAACTGTGACTGAGTATCATTCCCCTGATTTGCATAGAATTGACTGCTAATGTCTAGTTACAAGTCTAACACTGAGTTTTCCCCCTTAGTAACCACTATTCAGTGGCCTTGTTGTCTTCTGCCTGCTATTGACTATAATGGCAAAATTGTGATTTTGCCTAAAAGCTTTTTCAAGGTATTATTTTTATTTTTGGGCCAATCCCATTTGCACGCCGCTGCCCTAAGCTTAAACGTCCGAAATCGGCAAAAAAAAAATAAAAGTTATTTTTTGTTATTTTGAACCTATTTTCCATGCCAATGGCCATATATTTTGCCATTGGCATGCATTCCACATTATATACACCCTTTATTTGGTGCTGTCATGTCTCCGTTTTGTAGTTTGCAGAAATGTACTCGGTTGCTAGCCGAATACATTACACTACTTCTGCATGGACGGCTGCCAGCTTCCTGGATCACTAATTCACCTCATTTGCATGGTTTTCACCTGCAAATGGGGTAATTAGCATACAGGAGCTGTGTCAGGGCAGGAATAGTGCAGGAGCGCTCGTGCACATCCCAGGAGCTTGTTCCTGTATCTCTCGGCAGCCATATTGCCTCCAGCAGCTCTTGCACTATTCCTACATGCCGTGCAGAGCTTGCTGAATCCCAGGGACAGTGTGATCACCATCTCACTAACCTCATATGTAAAGCTATGGATTGTATTATCTCAGTCCTCATTAACCCGGACACTGAAAATCTCCTAACTATGGATCATCATCAATTCAGCTTTGTCAAAGGAAGGCCCTACCTCTTTAACCTCATTCATTTCTTTGAAAAAGTAACCAAAGCAGTGCATAGCAGTAATGCAGTACATATAGCATACAGCACATCTGGATCAGGCTAAGACCTTTGACACTCTTCCTCATGCAGGCATTATTGACAAACTTGTAAATCTAAATATAAATTCTTATGCTCTGCAGTGGATAGTTAACTGGTTATCTGACAGAACCTATGTGGTTAGAGTTACAGGTGCCACTTTTGAAAGTGAAAATGCTATCAGTGATGTACCACTGGGCTTAGTGTTGGGACCTCTCCTATTTGTCATCTGTTTCTCAGACCTTCAGACCAACAGTTCAGGATACTGGTTATCTAAGTTTGCTAACGTCAGTAAATTGGAAGTTGCTATTTGGTCTTCCACTGACTCACAATTTTTCCAACAAGGCTTAAACCTTGTTAACAATTATGCAAGGACAATGGTCTCAAATTAAATGTGAAAAAATGTATTAAAGTTCATTTTCTTAAAAAAAAAACATTTTCACATACCATATAGGTGAGAAACCCCTCCAATTAAACACTATTATAAGGAATCTAGGCATCATGTTGGTGCAGTAATACTGAAAGCCTTTTATCTGGTTTATCCAGTTGCCAAAGACTTCTCCACAAGATCCAAAGAAGTCATAATTCCCTTTACTTGTATGCCTTTAGACTGATTACTGAATGTAGCACACCCTTTTGGCATGTACTTGTCTAAACATATCACTCAACTTGGGAGCCCTCAGAGATTCATAACTTAAAAGATCACTGGCTTCAAACATTTCCGTTATCAGGATAGACTTGCAGCCCTCTTTCTGTACTCACTTTCTTTTACACACCTTCATTAAGATTTTTGTCCAGCCTTTTGAGTCATGACAGATCCAGCCCTCTTTGACCTTCTAGTCCTATACAGACCAAATGGCATCTCAAATATCCTATTAAATGAACTTAACCGTCATCAACAGATAAATAAAATATGGTGTGTTAGATTCGTATCCCAATGTATTCCTTACCTCTGGAACAAACTTCCACTACATGTCAATCAGAGTAGCACTCTTGCCAGCATAGATAATTGGATAGGCAGGCTCAAATTCTCCTGATATGTCATGTTTTGCCCTCCTTGAGGCTGTCAGGAACTTTAGAATATATTTTTTGGCTGGGCTTATAATGGTCAGCAGACTGATTGCCTAATACTTATCTATGGATTTATAAACCTAAAAAAAATTATTAGGTTCATCCTTCAAACTTCAGAAGTGTGAGATGCCCACTGTATTCTGAAATAAGGAGGAGTATAGACAGGGGAATAATGCATTTATTCATTTCACACATTCTTTTGTCAGAAGAACTATTTTGATATAAATATCATCTGTCTGCTTGATTCTTACTTTTTGCTAAGGTATATTTTGTTTTTCTTTTCAAGTATTTGCCATTTTTGTGAATGGATATGTCTCAGAGAAGTTTACTCTCTATCACTTTTTTCTTATTATTATTAACCTCTCCCTTGAAGTGGCTTTGTAACCCCTTGACTAACATATACTGGTACCAAGGTGTGTAGATGTCCAACTCCTAATGAATGTGGTTATCAGAGTGGACCATACTGGATAGGTTCCTTGCTGTAGTGTTCTATTTCTCTGCCACTGTCATGAGGTATAGCAGTACTTCCTGTTAATGACTAATTTGCTCGCTGTTTCTAATTTTTTTTCCTAGATCAAATCTTATCAGCTAAAAGGTGCTGTATTCAAAAGAGCACAAGTATATCAATATGTTGTGGCTTGTAATATAATGTAGTTTCTGATGCATGACAGTACAATTCAATCAGTGTTGTAAAAACTGGAAAACCTTTTGAAAAAAAACTATCTTTAATTTGTGTTATGCAATATTCCTTTCTTTTTTCTTATACAAAGCTTAATGTTCTCACTGACTGTTTAACCTATTATTACTTATGTCATTCCTTTGAACATTTAGCCATCCATCTTATCTCTAACAGTTTTCTAATCCTGTGTTGTGTTCCTCATCCCTTCACTACGCCAGTAAAAAGATATGTATTTTCTATAACCAGTTCTCTTTTTTTGTATTTATTAGAAAAGAGTATGCACAATAGCTTAAGTATGGTCCAACCAAATCATACTACATAATGGAAACATTATCTGTGTCTTGAGAATCAATATATATCATCATACATGGTTAGCTTTAAAAAACGTACTTGTATTATTAAGCTAAAGTATAATGTCGATCATAATGGGCCTCACCTTTTTGAAGACCAGCAGAGCAATTGTATTCACTACAAACCTCACATGCAGATTATTTGCTCCAAAGCATATTACCTTCTAACTATTAATATTAAAATCCATTTACAATTTGTTTGCTCTGTTTTTCAACTTGTTCTAATATCTTTCAAAATAATTCATGTTATGCATATATCTGCCAACATGATGAAGCTGAGTGCATGTCTCCAATTTGGAACCTAACATCCTGAAGGTGAACAAGTAAAAGAAGGTAAATTTCAATAAGTTCAGTACTTTCTTCCAGCACATAACAAGGCTTCTTCAGAACAATAAAACATGGTTCAAAACCACAGACCTTTAAAGGCATACCTAGTCACATATCAAACATATAACAATCAATCAAGTATAAAATATAAAAGCGGTAAAGAAACATCATTTCAGCATACTAAATAACATATCAAACACATGTACTTTTAAAAGCATGCAGTGTCACATGGTATATATCGTATGATCAAACAACACAAAATCAGTCAAGTATAAAAAATATAAAATACAGTAAAGAATCATCATTTAAACATTTTAAATAACACAAAACACAAATAATATTTTTTCTTAAAGTATGACTTTTTAAAAACACATTACATTAACAGATGTAATTTAATCCTGGATACTTATCTATGTCGCATAAAATCTGCTATCTATTCTCTATCTTATTTCATGCCCCCTGTTTGTAAAATCACCTTCTCTAAAATCCAAGGATTCAAGGCTAACCACAAAGAAACAAACCGCCTACAAGTGAAAAATGTCAGAGTTTAAAAAGATATTGATTGATGTTTTTGTTTTTACAGCATATGGATATTCTTAAATAAGCTCTGACAGCCTCTTCGCAGAATCTGTCCGTGTCACAACATAAAGCAATGCAAACTATTCCCTGAGAATTTCAACAATATTGTATCTTAGTACAAAGAGATCTGTATGTATGTTACATGGACCTTCAGTTTTATATCTGCAGAAATTTCAAACTCCAGATCTGCATGTGCTTCTTGCTTTGTTTGTCAAAGGGTATGGCATTAAGGTTTCTTTCTTTTTAAAATGCTCTTAAGGTTTGATGTCCTGCAATATACAAAATGTGTTTTAGAACCTAAAACAGTAGTCACATTTTGAGTACCTAAAATAATTTTCCAGTAATTAACGAGAATAGTTTTAATTGCATAACTATTAGAGTTAATATCTAACATGAACTTTTTGTGACTTCTCTTTCATAGTATTCCTGTTCTCAGATAAACATTCCAACAAAATAGATGCATGTCTTCTACCTAAAATCTTCATGGTTATACCTCCTAGGAGTATAGTATCATGGTTGCTATTATTAAATAGTTCTCTTATCATTTAATTCATCCTCAGATAGATTACCCAAATTTATAAGTCTTGAATCCATGATCATTTGGACTGCAGGGATATTTTCCTTCATGATTCTTGGATTGCTGCTGCTAAAATGCAGCCAAATATTTATTAAGTTGCTAATCTATAAAACCTTACTTTGAAACAACTTTGTGCATTCATATTAACTGAACATCCAAAAACTGAACTAGAACTTCAATCATCAAAAAATTCAAAAGTTAAAAAGACAGTACTGTTATTAATGATATCAACAAAACGATCTAGGTCTAACATAAAACCTTTCCATATAAAAACAGGTTATTCACAAATGTTTTTTATAAAGACAGGATTAATCAAAAACAGGTAGAGAAGGTAAAATAGCAGTCAAGTAAATTCACACACCATAGAGCTGTCATGGCACTAGTGGCCAGATCTTTAGTCTGTTGATGGAATTTATAGTTAAAACAAAATAATTATTTTTAGTATGTCTTTTATTGGAAAAGTATGTTAAACTTACTTTTGGTCATGTCTGAATATCTTCTTAAATTAGACCTAATAAATTTAAGCCTTGCTCACATAGTATACTAGTAAGCAATGAATTTATATCAATAGTAAACATAAACTTTTCATCACCAATAACATTGTATTCCTTTAATTAATTTAGAAAATTCCATGAATTCTTAATGTAAGGAATCCATCTTGTATACAAAATGATTCAGTATTTTATCAATGTGTTTGTATGTGCTTGTATATACTACCTTATGCATAAACTAATGTAAGGAATCCATCTTGTATACAAAATGATTCAGTATTTTATCAATGTGTTTGTATGTGCTTGTATATACTACCTTATGCATAAACTATAATCCTGAGGAGTGGATTAACACAATTCTTATGAATTTTTGATATACCAAATAACATTCAAATTTTAGGAGACATGCTATTAAGGAAATTAAAAAGATCTCTGGCTATGTAATTATTTAAAAGTAGGTCAGTTAACAGTGACTGAATAGTCTGTTATCTCCTATGTATCATATAGTGTTGCTTTTTTATATTAATGTGCTTTTGATAACATAATTTCCAAAACATTACAGTCTGTTGTCTCATTATAACTTAGCCCCCTTATGTACCTTTGTGACTCTAACATTTGTCATGTTTCTTATTTCATGAACTGCTCTACATTCATCAATAGTTAAATTATAAAATGTATGCTTTACCTGATTTGACACTATAAAACCTATATGTTTTTCACAAAGATTCACACATTTGCAAAGCAGAGACATGAAGTATATTAAAATTTACTTGGTTTAGAAAAAATGAACTTTCATTAAAATCACATAACACATAGCCAATATTTAATTTTCTGGCAAAAGTCTTAACTTGACAAGAGTGTTTCCTAAGCTAGGTCTTTTACATGGATAAATGTAAAATTTCAAGACAGAACATCTGGGAAGAATTAAAGTTAATGCCAGTTAAACTGTATATTGGTACCTTTAGAAATTCCTATTGTGTTGAAATAAAATTGAGTAAGAGGGCACTTCTGAAGGTAGAAAAGGAAATAACAGATCTAATGCTTGGTGTGCAAGTTTGGACAATGCTCTTTCAGAAAAAAGTTAGATGAATCCTAACGACAGAGAATGTGAGTTAGTGAGGTTTGTTAGCCAAGGAATGATCGGTTGAAAATGTATGTAGTTTGCTATTTGATGGGCAGAATTTGAGTAACAAAAATATATAAATGGTGGAAGACAGAAGGAAAGAAGATCTTTTTGTAAAAGGATACCAGCTGAATGGAGGAGTTGACAATAATAGGTGAAAGGATCTGATAAGATAATGAATCTTCAAATCTTAAAGAGAGTTTTAAGCAAGGATAGATATTTTGGGAAGTTGCCAAGAATCACAAAAGAGAGAATATATTCAGGTTTAGGGATGAGAATATCTTTTGCAATGGCAAACAGTGTTTGTAGATTGAGAAGATGAGTGAGTTAGTAAGCTTGTTTTAGCTGTAGTATGAGTTTGGTTAGAGTAATAGAGAAATGATTGTGGAAGTTTAAGCTGGGGGCAAGAAAGAGGCTGAGATAGTTATAATTATTAACTTCATAGGTTCATAGATTCATAGGTGGTTAATGCACTATTGATCCAAAGGTCCTATAAGCCTAGCCATGTGTACCCAGTATAATACTAGAGAAACACAATATAAAGGAACTTGCAGAAACCTGAATTTTAGTTAGCAATGACTGTCTATATCTGGGGGGTCATAGGTGAAATCCCTGGCAGGAATTTATGGTTTCACATTCAGTCAACCAGGCTATGCTTAAACAGGGACAAAGAGGGGCTTTTTTGATGTGAACTGGTAGCATGTTCCAGAGGAATGGAAGTCTCTGAGAGACATATCTGTCTCTCCAGCAGGTCCTAGTTATGTCATAGGCTAGGTTATGGTCCCTGGAGCTGGTGACTCTTGTCCCATTTAAGTTGCAGTTGTACAACATTTCCATTAAGTTTTCATCCGAGATTGTTCTGTAGGCCTGGCACAAGTCTCCTCTATGTAGTCTGTGTGCTACTGAGTACAGTGACAGTGACTTCAGTCTGTCATTGTATGACATGCACTGAAGACCCTGAATTTTTTTGGCTAGAAATGTCTGAGGTCCTTCAAGTTGCTGCAGGTGCCTGGTAAGATATATACCAAAGGGAGCACTGGAATCCATTATTGGCTTGCTGAGTGTTGAGTACAGGGGTGTTATGACCACTTTCACTCTTGAGGCAATGCCTTTGCTAATGAGATGTGTGACACAGAATGGTTTCCTTACCAAAGTAGACACATGGTGGTCAAAGTTTAGGCTACATTCAACTTGTGTTCCTGAATCTTTTAATACTGAGTTGTTACTTAGGGTATTATTATTTATATGATAGTCTTCAGGGATATCATTTTTACTGAAGGGGGTGATAATGCATTTTTAGCATTGAGTTTGAGTCCATGGTTTTGGCACCAATCATTGGTTTGTGTAAGTCCCTCTTGAAACATATTTACATAATTTGGGGATTCCATGATTGCACCTAATTTGCAGTCATCAGCAAGCTTAGTCAGCCACAGCCCCTCTGATTTGGCCTGAACTTCTGAGAAATATATTCTAAACAATAGGGGGCCCAGCACTGACCCCTGTGGAAACCCACTGGTGACAGGTCTGCTGGTTGAGGTAAAGTCCCCAACTTTAACTGAGTGTGATCTGTCAGTGATCCAGTTAGCAACCCACCTGATGACATAAGAGTTGATATTCAACTGGGAGAGTTTATCAATGATGCCTGAATGTGGGATTGTGTCAAAGGCCTTGGCTAAGTCAAAGTAGGCTGTATGCACAGACCTGCCTTCTTTTTTAATTTCTCCAAATGTTTGGGGTTTCTAATACCATGACAGGAATTGACCTCATTCCTAAGTCAAAGTACGATTAAAGTTCATGAAATTAGTATTGTTTCACTCTTTGATGTCAGCCAAAAGTGCTCTTCGCAGCACTCGCAATGTGCCCAGCAATGACTCCTTCTGCAGTTTGTATGGAGTTACATATATTGGTAGTGTATCTAAATAAGATTTCAGACTCTTTTTTTATAAGACCCGTTGCTTCTACTACTATTGGAACTACTCAGGTATCTTTCTTCCACATTGATCTCATTTCTGCTTGCGATCCTGATATTTTATAACTTTATTTTTCTCTGTGCACAGGATACTGTAGTCACTGGGTGTGGCAATTTCAATGATCAATGATACTCTTGTCTTCTTTTCCTGGACCACTATATCCAGTTTTCTAGCATCTATCTTTTGAATTGTTGGTAATGGATGATCCCATGTGATGTAGACCATCATTTTCTATGATGCTTTGTGGCTCATGTTTCCAGTGCTTTTCAGCCACTTCAGAACCATAATGTTTGCACTATCCCCAGTGCAACAGTCTCACCACATCATTGTGCCTTTCAGTACACAGTCCTTCTGCCATTAGTATGTCACAATCAGCAATGAGGTGTGCAACTGTTTCTAGTTTGGTTTTACAAAACCTACATTTGTCTGTTTCTCCCACATGTTTAATGGACTTTGTAAACCAGTGTGTATGTAGCCCACTATCTTGAGCCGCCAATATTAACCTTTCATCTCTTGGTTTGAATTCACCTTTCCTTAACCATTCCTGCATTTGTTCCTGATCAACATGAGGTTCTTCAGAAGTTTTCTATACTTGCAACTAAATTTATGCTTTTTCCACATTTCTTGCCTCCTCATCTGGTCCTTCACCTTATATTCTTTCTTTTGTTTTTTGGCACATTCAATTGCTGCCTGATTTGTACCTACTTCTGGTTTGATTTCCATTCCTGCTTGACGCCGATATGCTTCTGCTACATTAAGCAGGGAAGTCATCTTAGATTTAATCTCCTCATGTTTCAAAACATTTACTACATTTGGGTCTCGTGAGGTCAGCAGATATGTGTGGAGTCCCGTGATTACAGATCTGTACATGTAATCAGTTTCAAGGAGGCCCATCCCTCCTTCGGAATGAGGAATATATAATCTTGGTCTGCACTGATTTTTATAGATCATTTGGTGAACATGAAGCATCCTTCTTGTTTTAATATCTAATCTATCCAACACGTTTTGGGGCTAATCAGTCACTTCAAAACTGTAAGTTAGGACAGGAAGAGCAAATTGGTTTATTGCTTTGATTTTGTTCCTAGATGTCAATGCTGTTTTCAGGATTATTTTAAGTCTTCTAAAATAGTCCTTACTATGTTTTACTCGCATTTGTTTGTGTTTTATTGCTGATCCTTCATCATTTCCCAAGTATTTATACACCCCCTCTTGCTCAAGTTCTTTTATATCACATTATTGTCCCAAACTAATGTTTTCCTGGTGCTATAGTTTTCCTACTTTAAAGGTTGCATTTGCACATTTATCAAGGCCAAATGACATTCTAATATCATCTGAAAAAAGTTTTGACAACCTGCAGCTGTGCTTTCAGTTCCTCATCCGATGAGCTATACAATTTTAAATGATCGACAAATAGAAGATAAGAAGTCTTTAGATTTTGTTGTTTTCTAGGAGCCAAACATTCCTCTATGGCTCTTGTAATGTTTTTGAAGAAGTCCACCAGGTTTAACAGGCATGATCTGCCTTTGACAAAACCAAACTGTGTTGGATAAAGGGTTTGGAGATCACCTATATCCTTATTTATAAGATCCATGATGATTCATTACATGGTCTTACAGATAAGGTTGGTTAAGCTGATGGGTCTGTAGTTCCCAGGGTCTGTTATACAATAGCAGTGCTGAAAAGATCATTGATATTAAGGAGCAAAGCACTACATAGCCTATGCATAGTGCCAAACAGCACAGATTTTGATATGAAGTGTTTACTGGGATATTGTTGTAGGTTTCCCAAGAAGATATGAGATTTAGTTCATTCTGAAGAGCACTTTGTATTTCAGAAACATTAAGACCCCTCTTAAGATCATGTCATCAGCATGAAATCTGATTTGTTTCCTTCTGTCAAGGCATACTGAGGTGTAAGTGAGACTTGCATGCTGTCATGGAATATTTTTTTCACACTGACGATTATTTTATATACGTTTGCCTTTACCTGCTATTTTTCTGCATGCATCTGGTCTAAGCCTGGGCCTCTGCTCACAGTAACTCCTGAAGTCTAATTCAGTCCTGAAGTCTAATTCAGTCCTTAGATAAAATATAAGCTCAAACCAAATCATTAGAATTGCAGTTATGGTTAGAGTTAGGTTTAGGGCTTACTGACAATATTAGGCTTATGCTAAGCATAAGAATAATTCTTGCAGCAAATTAGTCGTTAGCTCCTGAGTTTAGTACTATGTACAAAGTTAGGATGACTGTGTTACAGCCAGGTGTCATAGATGGTGGATGGAATTTATTATACTCATGTGCAGCATCCAAGATTTTTGGCCAAATGTAAACTTCTACACAGTGTAGTTTTCTCAGTTTTTTTTTTAAGGTGAGAGTTTTCTAGCTCAATTAGTGGTGGATTATAACAGGGGCAATTTGGGTGGCCACCTAGGGTCCACAGCTCCTCGGTCCCATGGCCAGCCATATAATACCCTATAAGTAAATAATTTTATTGTAAAAAAAAGTTTGGTTATGTTCAGCACTGTTATATATTAGTTAATGTATGTACTGAATGTAACTATTAATAACAAAATAACTATTTACTGTTAGTTCTTCTAAAATGAAGTATTAAATGCCACAGAAAGTATTTACCTGTGTATTCTTATGGTGACTACCATTTCTGCATGAGCAGCACAGACTGGTGACACTTGGGTAGAGTGCCATTCACCTCTGGGTGTTTTATTGATTTATTCAGTAATTTATTTGCTTATTTTTTTAAGTAAAAGAAGAAAACTTTCTTTACTCAAAAAACAAATAAGTAAATGGCCCTCTGTCTTTCCAAACATATCAGCTGCAACTTTATGAAGAAAAATAATGCAAAAAAAAGTAAAGCAGAGAAGAATATAAAAATGAAAAAAGTACATATAAAGAAGGCTCTGAAATAAGTGATGAAGAAAACATTGGATGGTGCATTGTTAAAAATAAAAATTAAACTGGGAAAAGGGAAATATAGAGAAAAAGATAAAAGAAAGAAAGAAAGAAAGGAAATGGGCGACCGTAAGACAGCTATCATTAATGTTAATAGTATGATGAGTGATGTATGAAATCTAATGGTATATCAATGGTGTGAAACAGCAAAGGCAGATATAATTGCATTAATAGATGTAACATTTATAAGTAAAGAAAAATAAATCAGTTGCGTCATTCTGAAGAAAGAAAATCAAATAGAATTTAGGTATAGAAAAATGTGCTGGGATCGAAGTTTTGTTTAAAAATAAGAATATGTTCTACATCATATCATTGTAAAAGCCAGTAGACTATCACTTATAGATATTAGGTTAAAAAATAATGAGATTAATTATTATTTATGCTTGCACAGATAGTAAAGAAAGAGAGGATCCTTTTGACTTATTAAAGCCATATGCAGTGGTTAGAACTGATATTATTTTATTAAGAGATTTTAATTGTGTTTTAAGAAAAGAAGTAGGGAAGATTATAGTGGATATAAAAACTTTTGAGAGAAATTACATTTGGGTGGTTTAAAAATAGGGAAGAAAAAAGAATATACATATAGAACAGGTGACTTCAAAATAGAAATTCATTGTACATTAATTTCTGAAAATTTAAAAGAGAGAGTCCAGGACAGATAGTGGTGTGCTAATTTTGGGGAAGACAAAATGAAAATGTTAAAGAAACATGTAAAGAAGTAATGAAAAAGTTGTGGATGGATTAAGGTATTACTGGATATTTGTATAAAAAATGGTCAGATTGATGGATTCTATATAAAAGTAAAGTTAAAAAGAGTATGAGAGAGTAGAAAATGTTTTAAAGAAAAAGATTATATAAAAACTAAGGGAAATGTGGAATTTTATGGAAGGTAATTGCATGAATTATATGGAAAAAAGAAAGGTAATTGTATCAGAAACATTAAAATAATACATCATTTAATAAGAAGACAAGGATTTTTGGAACAAGGTAAAGAGGAAGAAGTTAATAGATTTTTTTGGGAAAAGAATTTAAAAATATGATAATGGAAAAAAAATCACAAATGAAAAGGATGAAGTATTAGTAGTTCAAGAAAAAATAAAATAAAACATAGTTAAATATATGGAAGAAAGATATAAGGAAAAGAAGCAAGTGGGAGTTACTGAATGGTAAAGTGAACATTTTACAAATGTTGAAAATAAATTTTTAGGAAAATAAATCAATCAAGATTAAATGGGAAAATTTATTAAAATAAAATTAAGGAAAGCTTGGTATAGATGGAACAAATTGCAATTATTTTAAAGAGATGACTAGATTAAAAAAGAACATTTTGTAAATATTATGAATGAATGGAAAAACTCTGGATTTGGAAAAAATAACATTTATAAATGGGTTGTAAAACTGATTTGGAAAAAATGAGAAAAAGAATACTTAAATAACTGGTGACTTATAACTTTAATGAATATAAGTTTTAAGATTTTAATTAAACTTATGTAATCAATGATAAAATATGTCATGAAAAACAAATGGAGGAAGGGACTATATGATATTAAGGCAAAAAGTGAGATATTAATGATAATTAAGGATATTGACTAGAATATCTATGGTATTACATTGGGATGAAATGGCTAGGCTTAAAATGACTCCCGGGTGAATAGCCTAGTAACATCCTCAGATCCTAAATTAGATTAGTAGGAACAGATGTAGAAAAAGCTTATGATAATTTAAATAGATGTCAATTGTGGAAAATATTGGAAGGTTATGAGATGGATGAAGAAATTTTAAGAAGATTTTTAAAATTGTTGGTCAAGATCGATTAAGTGAGAAGAATGCCAGTTTAATAAATGCCTTCATACCAAGTGTACAAAATAGTCATCCAGGGGAACCAAGTATACATCTCTTGGCTGGCAATTTTTTTTATGCTTGGTAACTTTCAGTTAACCTGTTTGGACAAATATTTGTTTGAAACATTTAAATTATTTAAGGAGACTTATGATAAAGCTTTAATTAGAGTAATTGTAAATGGGAAGTTAAGTAAAGAGACAGAGGTACAAAAAGGAGTTGGACAATGTTGACCAATGAGCTACTTACTTTTTGCATTACGTATGAATGCTTTTTACTGACGTGCATAAAAAGGTTAGTTTAGCTAAATATAGGCATAGAGATAATACTGAAATACCAATGACAATAGTACATGCAAATGATATTTTAATTACAAACAATATAAAATGGATGATTAAAGTTATTAGAGTTGTAGAAAATATGCTTTTTAGGTTTAAGAATTAATAAAGAGAAAAGCAGAGGTTTTGGAAAAATAGTAAAAAGTGTTATTTTAATAATACTGAAACTGAAGTTTTAGGAATACATTGTGGTTGCTATGAAGTTATGAAAGTACAATGGACAACATTAGAGTGAGGAGTTAAAGAAATTCCTAATTTATAGAAAATCATTGATTTAAGTGTGTTTATTAAATTGATATGTATTAGGAAAATCAGGGTATTTAGGTTCAATTATGATGTATTCTGAAGAGGTAGATAAGGATATTTCATTTTTTTTGGGGGGGGTCAAGTTTGAACCTAATACAAAGAGGTGTAATATTTAATAAAGTGGAAGAAGAAGGATTAGGCTTAAAGAATCCAAATGTTTTTCTAGCATCTATAGTTTTATATAGTATTTTGAGAGGAAGAAGTAAAGGAGCAAAGAATGTTATACAAAATATTATCGAAGTATAAAATATAAAAAAATGTCGATGGAGTTTGGAGAAACTAAAAACAGAAACATGGGGGAGGGTAAGGAGTTGAAGAAAAAGTAATGTGTTGGAAAATAAGTATTATAGAGAACTAGTATGAAAATATTATGAGAAAAATGTTTTGTGTTTAGCCATAGGGGAATTTGGGAAATGGCATAAAAATCCATTAAGAAAGGAGGAAAAGATTTAAAGATTGGGAAAAGGGGCATTTTTATGATGCCAGTTAGATGAGAAATTAAATATAAAGCTACTGAATATTGAAAATGTTTAGAATGCAAGGAATTAAAATGTAGGAAAATTAAAAAGTTATGGGAAAAATTAGCAAAAGATTAAGTTTGGAATGGGTAAAGAATCTAAAGATGGATAATATTAGTTGCAGATGGTATGGGAAGGAAAATGAATTTGTTTACAAGAGAGATAAATTTGTTATAGCAAGTGCATATCAAATTTGGCAAGCTAGGATTAAAGCAATTATTAACAAATGTTTCAATAAAAGGAATTTATAGAAATAAACAATATTTTTAACTTGTAAGAAATGGATTATTTACAAAAATCACTGTGTTTTTAAATACTTATGTCTATTTTTTAATTCTTAATAGGTATTAATTTATTTGTTATGAAAATGTTTGTCTTTTTATGATGGTTAAAGAAAGGATTTTATTTGTATATATTGTTTGGAAAATGAATGGGTAATAAAGAACCTCTACTCTTTTCAATAGGTGCCATGGTATCTTTAACATCCACTTGAGCTACCACAAACTCAAGCAGATTGGAACTTGATATAATGTCTCATCTGGAGGATGACACACTCAGGAGTGTGGCACCCCCCCCCCCTTATGCTGCACGTCAGATTCAGTGATCAGTCGACCTGGTATAGGAAGATAACCCACAGTCTTCTACAAAATAGATAAGTATGCTGTGCCACCGACATAGTAGTACTTTAAATCATTACTACAGAACAGTAACAGGCTCATGTTGCACCCCCTGATATATTTGTTTAATGTCTGTGTCACTCCATTGTTAAACCCATGCACATTATACAAAATAATGCTACTTAATATTTGTTCTGTGATATCAGCACTACTCCCCTGCTGAGATGATTGTTACCCTTATCCATCCTACTCAATTGTTATCATTATTGCTGTGATGTTTAGCCTCCTGGCAGTGTGAACATAGGCTGTAGATGATGCTCACTATTGATGTGATACCATAACCCTGTGCAAAATGGGGAAAAGGGGGTATGCTATGTGCGTACAAATCTGCCACTGCATTTTGTTGAGACTGCAAAAGTATGTGTTCTGTACATAGACCATGCAAAACCTGTAATTGTTTTATGGATTCATTATTATCCATTGAATATGTTTTGTGTGTCAGACAAAACACCAAAAAATTTCTGAAAGATCCTTTCAATTAACATTTTAAGCTTTTTTGCAGAAGGTCAAGCTCCCCAAACCTCCCTAAATGACACATGCCAACTCCACAATAGCGTAGCACTGGAGAAAGGACAACCCCATATGCTCACTGAAAGTGGCTTTCAGCAATACGTCCACAAGTTAAATGAACGAACAGGGTTTGAAATGCCCACATGTTCCTGGTTGCATGCAAGGATGAGGTAGTAGGGCTGTAGGATGTGAACTGAGCACCTATGATTGAGAAGCTATAAAAGACTTGTGCTTGTTTTTCTATGCAATGTATAAAACTTATATAAGATTTGCAACAGTGTTATTATGGGAAATACACAGCAGTTATATAGAAAAGTTAAATAGACAGCTGATATCTAAAATGTATAAAAGAAAAATGTAACTGTTTTGCTTTCCTTAGCTGTAGCAAGTAAACTTAAATATTTTATAAGTTTCTCTTCAGGGTAAGGACAGCTATGCTGAGTAGGTACTTACCTGTTTCCTCTGAATCTGTAAATAGCTTCATCTTTTGTTCCAGTGTGTGTCTGTGGGGGGGGGGGTTGTTAATCAGAAGGAGAAAACCCCATTAACTAGAAGAGAACAATTCTGCTTTCTCTGATACATTACCTCTTTATTTGTTGACCAGTGAGCCATCTGTTTAAAGGTCTTAAGCACATTTGTTGTTAAATACATACCTACAGTCAAATAAGAGATGACCAGAGGGACCAGTTATCCAGATAGCCATGAAAATGTCTATGCCCCTTACAATGTGTCTTCATCAATAAAGGATTATGTAGAAATATTTCCCTGTCTCAATAGCATAAGGATCTAGATTATTCCCTCAGCTGTGGTTATCAGTGTTTTCAATGGGACTCTAATGTCCCTATGTCAAGTTACTACATGGCCTTCCATAATTGAAAGAATTGGCTATAGAAGCCTTTTTCCTGTTTAAACCGTAAGTCTACCCTTCTGGTTGATGTGATCATCTGCATTACTGCAGGTACCTCCTACACCCTCCTAGAATGCATGCATGTATGGTGCCACACATATATAGGTTACTATCTTTGGCTTGGTGTGCCAAGTACATATTCTTATTGTAATAACCCTTGTCTATTGTGCAAGACTCCACTTGTATGGGAGTACCTGTACCCAGTGAGAAGCCACCAATCCCTCTACCCAGAATGGGAAAGCTCTATGCCAAACATTTCCCATCCTACCCACCCTGTTGCCTGACCCACTACTGAACTTCAGGCCTTGTTTAACACAGTCAGGGCTTTATCTTTCTGTGCCACAGAGCCGACTATGACATATCCATCCTTATGTCTGTGTTCTTCATGAGAAATGGCTGCCTAAGCCTGATATTTGTCATTTTACTACCTGTATCCCACATCTTGATTTATTCATGTCCACCTGCATTTCTGTTTTCTTTGCTGTCATATGTTTTCATGGGCCTCATTGACTTCAGATTTCTAGAGACCTCAAAAGCTCCTTCTGTCCCAGAGTACTGCATAGTGAGGATATACCCAGGATATGTACCTTTACTGGATGAGTCTCATTTGGTGGCTGGAAAGACCTCTGAATTAACAGGCTATGTACATTTCTGCAAATGGGGAGCAGAGCAGAAGTTCTGACCTAAATACAGAGTGTGAATTTCTGTTAGGCTTTTGGCTATAAATATCTGTATTTATGGATTGCATAGTAGCTATTGTTCCCTGTGCTACTTTTGCACTAATGTTTCTATCAGTTTAAACCAAATGTCGTATTCATAGCATCTGAATCTGACTACCACCAGTACATAAGTACTAAAGTGATATATATGGCTATGGTCTGAGGTTTTCTGTTTCCTGTGTAATTTAAAGGGGCACTAGCTCAGACTTTTTGCTAGAGGAGATTGATTACATTTTACTACTGTGTAAGTCACATGTTCTCCCAGAGAGACAGAGTTTTCAAAAAGCCTTGTTAGCATAGCACAGGTAAGATTACACAAACTCTCAGTGGGGTGGATTGTTATAGGGAGTGCTAAGAGCTTACAGTTGAAGTTTATCCTTTTGTATTTTCCTTCCCCCACCCATGGGCAATTAGATTTGTTGAATGAGTGGATTTTACACAGCTAGCTATTCTGTTTTGTCACATACAGACCTGGAGCCTCTTTAGCAATTAAATTATATCTGCTTTACTATGTTCTTGTTTTTGCAAAACTGTGTCTAGTAATTATTTAAGCCTATGCAATAGTATTTTTGTTTTATACTTGCTGCTACAAATTGTTTTCTCCGTACTGGTAATTATTTTTTACATGGTCTGTTATTAGTGTTGCTTGTTAGTGTGTATGTATTCACATAGGTGCTCTTTTATAATTATGCAGCTTTCCCTCATTTTACATTGCTTCAGACAGTTGTGCCTTGCAAAAAAAAAACTGTTGAGTAGCAAATGTCCTAATATTCTAAAAGAATAAAATATTTTGCATCTTTTCTCTAAAAATGTCAGGCAGCTTTGGAACTGAATCTAATCTCTGTTCTAAAAGTATTTTCTCATTAGCTGATGCTGTATGTTGTCCTTTAGAAATCACACAGTACAGTTTAGCTCCCCTGAGAATCTTGATACAGTTCTTCAAGCACAAATCTCACTAGAGGAAATTAAACAAAAAATAAAAAAATTTAAGCCCAATAAAGCCCGCAGGATGGATGGTATAATCAATGAAATATATAAATTGTTCCCCTTATCTGTACTATCCTTTCACAAAACTCTAGTAGAAGTTCAATCATATGGCACTATACCACCTTCGTGGAGATACTCTTTGATCTCACCTATCATAAAAGCCAACAAAGACCCACAGCTTTGTAGTTCATACAGCCCCATATCATTGTTATATAATGATTATAAAATCTTTATGTCCATCGTTGCAGATAGATTAACGGTCCCACTAACGCAAATGATAAATGATGATCAATCAGGCTTCATACACGAAAGACACACTTATGATAACATCCAAAGGATCTTAACACTTATTGAATATTTGAGCAAGGGAAATGAAGAATCACCAGTGGTTATTTTAGACATAGAAAAGGCATTCTATTCCATCAACTGGGAATATATGTTTGAAGTGTTACGTCATTTTCACTTTCCGTCTTCTTTCATTTCTCTAATAAAAATATATACCAAAACAATGCAGCTTATGTTAAATTAGGCCCCTTCACTTCTGAATCTATTCAAATAACCAAAGGCACTAAGCAGGTATGTCCCTTATCCCCTATTTTATTTGCATTAGCCATTGAAATATTTGCTGTCCTTATTTGTGACAATCCAAAGATCATTGGTATAACTATTTACAATCAGCATAATTCCAAGATAATGTTTTATGCAGATGTTATCTTGCTCATGTTAAGTAATTCACAATCAGATCTATTAGAATTAGATTATGTGAAGAACCATATCCAGAAAATCTCGGGTTTACATTTCAATAGATCTAAATCTAAACATATGCTCTTAAATAAGAAGAGAAATGTACAATCGGGTAATCATTACATTATTGGCGCAATCTCAGATTCTCTTGATTATCTAGGAATAACACTATGTAAATCCACAGAAAACACAATTGAATATAATTATAAAAATATTATAAATTTAATAAATAAGCATACAAATAGATGGAATAAAATTTTCATCACCTTTGAAGACAGGTTACAATTAATAAAAATGACACTTTTAACAAAAATACTCTCCATAGCTCTAGTTCTTAACTTTTCTTATAAATATCAATACATTAAAGTTATAAACAGATTACTAATGAAATTCCTCTGGTTCTCCAGAAGAAACAGAATAGCTATTTTACATCACATTAGATCTTGGGAGCAAGGAGGAATCAAATTCCTGGATATTGAAACATATATTAATGCATCCATATTTAAAATTATTTTAAACTGGATTAATCCAAATTATCACTCTAGTTGGAAACTATTACATCTAACCTTACTAATTAATAAAAATGCCCTGATAGCCAAACTTCCATTGAATAATTCTTCTAAGTTCTGGTACTTCTTATGTCATATTACCCAACAAAATATTGCCAAAGCCACAAAATTAAATTAATTAAACCACTATTTTAATTTCTTCAGAAAATGTGTTAACTCTAATGCTGATATTAAGACCTGGTTTGAACTGTTAACCCCTTCAAAACTACAAGGAATTTTCCTGTTAAAATACATCTCAGGGTTCTAGATAGTTGGGAATCCAAGAACTTTATATGTTGGTATCAATGCATAAATGACACTAAAGATTTAGACTCTCAATTTTTTATAAAAGAGCATGACTTACTTCCTCAAATCTAGCTAATTCTACAAAGTATTTTAACTTATTCTCAAGATTTATGCATAATACTTAAAAACTCATCTTACCAAGAAACACCAAAGATGATAACTCTCGTGTGAAATTTTACATAATAGCTTTAATACAAATAACATTATTTCAAAATTATATAACATAATTGTTTATAAGACTAATATAAATCAAAGTTACTGGAACTTTATATTCAAAGGCTATTCTTTTAATTTCTCACATGATGAAAAACAAAAAATGCTGTTATCCATCAAGCATACTTCATGGTCTCATTACTGGAGTATTTTACTTGGCAATATCTCCATAGGGCATTTCTGACACCAGATAAGATAGTTAAAATCAATAATACCTCCTGCTGGAGATGTACAGAACATACCAAAGCCAATTGGGCACACATTTTTTATGATTGTCCTAAATTAAAGGGCTATTGGAACAGCATAGAAGATTTTCTCAAAGCATTATTCACTGATTCCTTCTTATTGTCTAAATCATTAGTTCTGTTCAATGTGAATGAAGGTTACTTTTTGAATCAGAATAATTCATATTTACTATGGTCAGTACTTGCTATCGCCAGAAAATGCATCACTAGAAGATGGAAAACTAGCTGTCCACCAACTGTTGAGGATTTCTTGTCTTCAGTGAAAGACCTGGTAATCAAAGAAACTAAGACAAAAGAACTTAGAATCTATCTAAAGAAATTTTTTTAATAATCTTTGGACAAAAGTTTTAGCACTTATTGAGACTTTACAAATGGACCACAACTCCTTCTGAACTGATACTTATACTAAAGAACTTATGTATTTTAACTGTGATCTGCAGTTTTGCTTCAGGCCTATGTATATATTGTAAATAGTTTTTACCTTGTTTGTTAATTTGTCTTAGAATGAGAATACTGTTTGTCATTTGTTGTCTTTTACTTTTCATGGAAAACTTAATAAAATATTTTGAAAAAATAAAGAAATCACACAGTAACTATCTGTCTATTACTGATTCTATCTGATTCTAATTCTAATTCTAATATTGATTCTATCCTACTAAATTTCTTGTCTCACTATTTTCTACCATTCATTGTGGTAAAATGTTTTGAGCTTTCACACCTTTCCTGAATGTTTGGCTGAAGTACAGTTAATTTACACTGACTAGCATTTTAAAGTTGAGGCAAATGCAGTCCATACATTTCCCTATATACATTTCAGTACAATTCCTAGTATATTAAAGTAGGTAATTACATGGGTACATTTTTACTAAGGCAGAAAAAATTAAGTGTGGAAACCAAAATCTCATGCCATATATGATCTTATATTTTGACAACTTATTGTAGCTATTTTTCTATGTCTGTGCATATCTATGTATTTATGTATGTAACACATACCCTCATGATTAAACAACACCAACTGTGGGTAAATCTTAATATACCACACCAATGTCATCGGTTATTGCTGTATTATACAATGACTGCCCATTAATATTCAAAAATGAGCACGCTGATTGGCCAGCCCAACCAACATGCCCATTGTAAATCCCAGAATATACCAATCAAAAAGGTCCATTCACAGGATAGACCCATAAGCCTGCTCACCCTTATCTGTGAGGCTATAGAAAAGATCATTATGGATTTAATAAATTAGAATATAGGTACCCTGCATACTCTAGTCCCAAGTCACTTCAGATTCATCAAGGGCAGATTTTGCTTACTTAACCCTGGTTGACTTCTTCAAAAATGACTTATCACTAGCAGTGCACCCCAGAGTTCAGTCCTTGGGCCACATCTCTTTAGCATTTACTTCTTGAAGGTCAAAGCTAATGTTCAGGGTTTGTGGCTGAACATGTTCGCAAATGCCTGCAAACTTGGCACCATCATAAATACCCTAGAGGACACCATGATTCTCCAAGAGGGCCTTACTGAAATAAATAGTTGGTGTCAAAATCATAGGTTAAAACTAAATGCTTAGAAATGTATAATCATCTCCTTTGACATGCATGACTGACTCTCTTGTAACTATTGCATCGTCTACACAACCCTGAAAATGGATCACATAGTCAGGGATCTGGGAACCTTTGTTGACAATAAAATATGCTTTGGCCACCATTTGTCCTCTATTGTGAGGAAGCCCTTTTTCATCACACAGCTTATCTACTTAGCAATAAACATACCTCTGGGCTGGTTAATCAGGGTGGCACAACAGAGCTCATCCTCATGTAAGTCACTATAGATAAGATCCCTCACCATATCATGGCTATCTACAGGTCACCATCTATGCCCCTAGAGTCTCATGACTCATACATAAACCTACTACAGGTCCTCAACATACATCCAAACACTCTATTCATGAGTGAAATTAGCTCCACCTCTATTGACTTGAAAACATACACTACCTTAAACTCCTAGGCAGAGCATTTAATGGACTTTATTAACATAAACACCCCAGAACAGATAGTGCATGCTCCAACCAGATGATCAAACATTCTGTATCTAGTACTCATGAACATAGATGAGTGTTGCAATACCCCTCTCCTCTCATATCACAACATCACTAATGAGGTCGGATCACAAAGCTGTCTCATTTGAAGTAAAAATCAACCAAGAAAATCCAACTAAACCAGAAACAGTTAGGAATTATTCAAAGGAAAAATACATCCTATTAAGTGATAGTTTGTCAAAATTCAATGCTCCCCTAAACCTAAGATACAGCTGCCTATACAGTCCCTAGACAAACATGTGAATGGCTGTATAAAGACTGCCATACCTACCAAAAATAAGCCCAAAACAAATGCTAAAACCAAACCCACTGGTAGAATCCTCACCTAAACAGAGTATATAATAAAATAAAAGAAGAAAATTAATTTTCAAAATCAGCAACTCCCTTAAAGATATTTTTTCTCTTATACAATTAAACAAGAAACTAAGAGGTCTAGTTAAGTCAAACAAGGCCAAGTATGAGGTCAGGATAGCCGTGCAGGCTAAAGGCAGTCATAAGGCCTTCTTTACCTATGTCCAGAATTTTAAAGATAGCTCACAGCAGTGTGCTGAACTGCTGGTGAATGTTAACACTTTCATCTTGTAATTTGAAGTATCTCATATGACCTGTATGGCCCCACCCATTTCTGGCCAAGAAATTAATGGTTTAAAATCAACAGGCTAAAAGAATAGATTAAACATACTCTCGCTATATTCTCTTTCATACAGGCTCCTCCATTTCTAATCCAATAAATATTCAGGTTTACAGTAAATAAGATAAAATAATAGATTAAACACACTATCACTATATTATCTTTCATACAGGCTTCTTCATTTTGTTCTAGATCTTTTCTTCTAAGCCATGAAAGACCCCTCCCTACATGATATTTTCCAGGTGCACAAAACAAACCACACCATAAATATATGTACAAAAGACCTTAACCTTCACTGTTACATGAAAAGAACATGCTGACAAAATTAAGTCCAGCCCAAGAAATCCCCTACTTATGGACTGTGTGTCAAGCAATGCAACTTATTGGTACCATTCATTACTATCCTGGATAATTGGAGGGGCAATTGTATATTCACCACAGGGGTACATAGGATAGCGCTCCCCAATTGTGGAACTTAATTCATCCAATGTTTCTTGGGCGTGCATGGCTCGGCTTCTCATTGATAGTTTGGATTGCTTTCCTAGCGTATACTTATCAGCCTAGTACATGTAGCAAGTACCCAGCAAATGTCCATTATGCATGCATCTAGAGTATATACATGGGCAAAATCAGCAGTTAATGAATAAAGTAATTTCCATAGAGCCATCCAGTGGATGAGTATTTAACCATAAACAGGGGGTAAAGTAAAGTGTCTAGCAGGAAAACTAACTGCAATATTAGCATTAACATACTTGAAAGAAGCTCATTTACTACTTGAGGTGAAATAAGTTACCCCTTCAGCCAGAGGTAATTGGTTACTTTATAATTCAAAATCCCTAGACTAGAAGAAGCAAATATCACAGTATTCAAAGACTTCAAATGTATACAATTCCTACTATTCTATGATTGAATTCTCAAAGTTTAAATGTAACTATTATCCTCCCAAGGAGTTCAACTTCCACCTAGGAAACTATAACTCTGGCAGTCCCTACCAAAACTAAACAAAATGGGAAGGGTAACAGCAAATCAGCCTGGTGGTCCACTCCACATGCATAAATAAACTGTATAAAACAAGGAAAAGGCTCATCAGAATTTACAGCAAAACTAAAGACCCACAAGTCAAGGCCAACATCAAAAGGATATCAAAGGTATTGAAAATATCATCAGGAAATCAAAGGCCTCCCATGAACTTAGACTGGCATCAGAAATGAAACTAAGAAAACTTATAAATCCTTTTTACTTATATCCTTACATTAGAAAATTATGAAGTAACACCAAACATTGCTCTGAATTTATTCATAACGCGACTATTACTCTGATCCAGTGAATACTGCAAATGTATTAACAAACCGGGTTAGTGCAAATTCCATCCCAAAGACACCTATACAAAACCCATATATACCTATGGATCTCAAACCCCCTAGTGTTACCAAAGAACACCTGTTAAATGTACACTGCTGTCTTTCCTTATATCTAAGTGATCCCTTACTCAGTTTTTTTACCTCTTGAAAGGCAATTAAAGTATTCAGACTTTACAAATTTCCTATGAATCTGACTTCCAAAACAATGACGTTTTTTAGAGCAAAGGCAAAGTAAACTCAAAGATAATTTCTATGCTATTTCATACTAGTCAAAGACTTTTTATACGTTTTTTCTGAAATTTGTGATAATCATCAGTAATCACCTCAAAAGCTAAGATATATAATTATGGCTAAATTACTGTAATGCCTCTGAAACAGGGTGGCAGAGTTCTTGGAACACTGTATCTACCTGGTGGATAGATAAATAGATAGATAGATAGATAGATAGATAGATAGATAGATAGATAGATAGATAGATAGATAGATAGGTAGATAGATAGATAGATAGATAGATAGATAGATAGATAGATAGGTAGATAGATAGGCAGATAGATTTGTTAAAGAGGATGATGCCCTGGAGTTCATCCGCATCTAAGTCTCAATAGACAAGATTCCTTACCATGTCCTAGGCAGCTACAGGACACCCTCCATGACCCATGAAGCCCACAACTCTTTCCTGGACCTACTAGACACACTCATCATCCAACTAATTACTCTATTTATTGAAGATTTTAAAACCTCTCTATAGAACACAATATTTCCTGGACTTTATCAACGCAAATACCCTGGACCAGCTAGTGCATGCTCCATCCAGAGGATCAAACTTATTGAACCTAGCATTCACCAACATGGGAGGATTACACTCCCAACCCCAAGTCATGTCCTCATTGATGAGGTCAAAATATCTCCATAGAAATAAAAATCGACCAGGAAAACTCAACTAAACCTGTAACAGTTAGGACCAAGTCGAAAGTAAACTACATCATAAGCCCATATCTAACACCAGAAACAAACCCCACTGATGGAATGCTTATCTTAACAGGGTAAATAACAAAAGAAAAAAGTGATGGCCAGAATCAGAAAGAACTCTCTCAGAGACAAGAGCAAAAACTTAAGAGGTCTAATAAAGTCCAACAAGGCCACTTACAAGGTCAGGATATCTTCCCAGGATAAAGACAATCACAAGATCTTCTTCAGCCATGTCAGAAACCTTAAAGCTAACACTTAGCAGTGCACAGAATTGGTGGTAAATGGCACAACCTTCACTGACCAGGGTAGCATAGCAAATCTACTGGCTGATAAATTTAGCTCTAACATCACCCTTCTCTGCTCCCCATTACCTCATGTGAAATCCCCTCTCTAGCATATCCCCCAACTATCAATAGGGACCAGATCCTGATAGCACTTGCTATGTCCAAAAATGCTGCTGAAATGGGCCCTAACAATATCCCTTGTTACTTCCTAAATAGCCGAAAACAAGACCTAGCAGGACCACTTGAGGCACTCTGTAGATACAGTCTCAAAACAAGTTAAGTGCCAGGTAAATGAATGGCTGCAACAGTCATCCCTCTTCAGAAGAGTGGACTATCAACTGACCCCAAGAACTATAGGCTCATCAGTCTGACAAGTCTGATATACAAACCCATGGAGTGAATTATCATGTACATTAGCAACCTACAGACACTGGTTCCATCTCAGCTTCCCTTTATTAGCAGAAGATCTTGCCTACTCAACTTGGCAGACTTCTTTGAGAGGATCACCAAGGCTACGGATAAGGGCAAAATAGTGCATACCACCTACCCTGACCTGGCTAAGACATGCAATACAATACCCCACTCAGGTATTGTTGACAAACTCTCAGAATTAGGCATAAATCCCTTCATAACTTACTGGATTTCAGGCTGGCTCACACATAGGACTTAGGAAGTCAGGACTGGTGAGACCACATCCACCAGGAGACTGGTCACAAACAGAGAAACCCAGGACTCTGTGTTGGGCCCGCTCCTATTGGCATCTACTTCTCAGAAGTCAAAGGCTTCTGGCTTAGCAAAATCACAGATGACTATACATTGGGAGCTATCATAGATTCCCCCATGACAGCAAGATCTTACAACAGAGTCTAAAACAAAGAAATGATTGATGCCAAAGCCATAAACCTAAATGCAAGAAAATGCATTATAGTGCCCTTTGGGATAGCCGTCAGCCCAAGTTAATTACTCTATCAGTAAAACAATACAATACTCAACTCAAGCATTGTTGACAAGCTTCCTGAGCTAGGCATGAATCCCTAGAAACCTCACTAGATTGCTGGCTGGCTCACAGGCAGGACCCAAAAATTCAGGATTGGTGAGACCACCTCCACCAAGAGACTGGCCACCAGGGGAGTGTCCCAGGTCTCTGTACTGGGTCTGCTCCTGTTTGGCATCTACTTCTCAGAAGTCAAGGCTAACATTCAAGGCATCTGGCTTACCAAGTTTACCAGATGACTGTAAATTGTGAGCTATTATAGATTCCCCTGAAGACACCAGCATCTTACAAGTGGGTTTAACACAGGAAAATGAGAAGTGGAACTGTCAGGCCAAGTTAATTACTCCATCAATAAAACACCCGTAATACTTGACCCAGTAGTAAGGGATCTGGGAACATATGACAGTAGAGGTCAACAGTATGTAAGTTAATCCCCAACTAATATACCCCCACATAACCCTTTGCTACATCTTTACTAACATAGCCCACATATAGGTGTCCAATGAACTTTGGGACAAAAACTGGGCTGGGTTTCACATCTAGGCTTGCAAAGACCTAGGTGGTCATTAGCTTAGAATAAACCAATACATCTATGAACTTACATTAGATGTTTGCATTACATTAACTAACCAGTATTTATTCCACTAGCCTGCATGCAGGTTATTATTTCTAAGCATTGTAGGTGTATACAGAGCACCATGGGATTCCTTGTACTTTTTAGTTATTCTATAATGTAATACTGTCCAGGGATGCAGTAGCAAACCACACCCACATCGCAACTAACCATGTCTACAGTAGTGCCATCAATGCCACTGAGTCACTCAGTCAATGCCTGTCATGAACTTTTAATAAGCTAAAACAGTAACATAAGCACTTTTTAGAATAGAGTCAAAGTGCCACTTGTTAAAAATAAAATGTAACATCCACACTTTTGTGGATGGATCCCCTGTACACATTCAAGATCAGTAAAACAGATGGAAAACATTATTTTAAAAGTTTATAGATTTATTTAATAGCTCTCACCCGATCAGGAACCAGTTTTAATAAAGTCAGAAACAATCAATGACACTTTTAAAATATTAGTGTTATTAACTTCAGACATTAATAGAATAAGAGAATGTGAATTAATATACATTTTCTAAACTATAACAATAATTATTATCATTATTATTAAGTGTAATTCACAACCTTTTCTCCAAACATCAGCAGTTTTAGGAAGGATTAAGAGAGAAAGAGATAAAATTTGAGTAAAAGTCAGGAATGTCTCTGAAAAAACAAGGACAGTTGAGAGACGTGCTGTCAACTCTCCCAGTTTTTGCAAACTTCAGATATCTCAGTAATAAATTAATTCATCCTGTAACCCCTGAAGGGCAGACTTTTAACAGCATATACAAAATATAGTGTGTAATTTAGTATACAAATTAACAGATAACAATGCATTAACTGACAGCCTGTCTGTCAATGATAGCATGCCACCATCACCTGCTGATCAACAGTGGAATCCCCAAATCTGTGCGAAATTCATTGGGGGTACTACACTACATAGTAACCTACTTGCCTACCATGTGATGGTGATAAACCATAGCTGACCTAAGATTTGAGTGTTTTGTAACATTTCCATAAAGCATTGCTATAGCCACAGCAGTCAGTGCAGCATCAAACTACCATCAATCAATTGTACCAGGCCACTGATAGCATGACCCAAGTATAATGAGTCCCAATCTTGAATATCACTAATATGTAAATTAATTATAGCTAGTTAGATAAGCAAATCCTCACCTAGGCTGTATAAAGAAGGATTCTAAAATTTGGGGGTGAACCTCATGAACACATTTGTATTGCATGTCAAGTAGAGTAGCATCCTTGCCACCTTCAATATAAACATATCCCCGGATTCACTATCCTTCCATGCAGGACTAGCTTACTTCTGCACATAAGCGGCTGTCTAGGAGCAGGATGGCAGAGTGCCATGCATATTAATGAAGGCGCGCTGCCTGAGCTCTTAATCTTATATGGAGCATGTAAGAGTGCAGGGGGCGTGTCTGAGAGCAGAGGTCTCAGAATATACTCACCCCTGCAATGAAGAACAGCAGACAAGTTATAAAAGAATGAGAGAGACCGCTCATAGGTGTACGTATACCCCCAGCAACATCCCTCCCTCGTGTACAAGAGCAATAGTTAAAACAACAAATATAAAGATTTTCTTTTTTGAAACAGATTAAATTTAACCGTAGGTGCGCAGGTTTGCCCATCGCTTAGGTACAGATAATGCAGCTTAAATGGCAGAAGAGGATAAAAAGCAAGATATATGTAAATGAAGCAGTACAGCAATAGTGTAGTGGGTACGAGCAGTCATTCCTAGTTCGAGTCCCACTGCAGCACATTCCATTTTCTATGACAAATCCTTTTATGACCAATAGTTTTAGTTGCATAACCTACTAAATAACATATATTTGTGAACTGGAGTACTGTATTAAATGCAGATGTGAGATGTCAGTGTCATAATGTTGCAAAGCCCACAGATAGTCACATGTGCCCCATACAGTTTATGTACACAGGAATCGGGGATATAAATGGAAGGTAAAATGTGTAATGAATGATAACTCCATACAGCATCCAAATCCTCCACCTTCCCAAGAACCATCAGATATTACTGTCTAAATTACTGCAGTGGTAAGCGGGAGTAAGCACTAGTAAGCACGTGTAAGCCCTATTAAGCAGTACTGAGCAGTTGTAAGCATGTTTAAGCACTAGTAAGCGGGTTTAAGCCCATTTGCGCAGGGGTAAGCAATGTGCACACAGGTTAAGCAATATTGAAGTTAACTCTCTGTAAGCATATTTAACCGGAGGTTAGCATTGCTTACCATTGCACAAACCCACACAAACCCACTTATAATTGCTTAAAAGTGCCTTACTCACTCTGTATCCAACAGCCGCTGTTCTGCCCAGCAACAAAATAAACAGCCCTTGCAGGTCTTGAACCCAGGACCCTATACACTATATATATATATATATATATATATATATATATATATATATATATATATATCCTAGTGGGAGAGGTGGGCCCCTTTCTCTTATGTTAGAACTACGTGAATTGGAATGGCAAATTAAATTAGATGCTTTTAATTCCCCTGGTTTAAACGAGAACTGTAACATCTCAGCAGTTCTTAGATTAAAAAGCTATATGAGATAGGACTTTATTTTTGAGGTGAATAAATAATAAACTTATAAACATATTATATAATACTTTATTTATTGATGTATATTAAATAATTGATACAAAATTTTCTCTGTGAACCAAGGGTCATGAACACATACAGGTTAGATAAATGTTTGGATGTTTTTATTTTAATGTAGTATAATAAAATATTAAATGATTTTAAATGGTCCAAATAATAATTAGGTATCTTCAGGAATTTAATGATTATAAAGTTAATAATATAATGAATTTAATATATTTTAAATGTCTTATCTATTTATTATATATTTTTATATAATTTCCACTGTTTGACTGTTCCACAATTTAAGCGCCTAGACAGGAAGTAATGCTGTTCAAAGAACTTCCTTTGTATATTTAAATACTTTTTGGCGCTTTTTTTAGCGACTTGATTCTGAGGAAGCTGCTGTTTGTTTTTAGTGGTGAAAACGCACTTTATTGCAAAATAAATTGGCGTTCAAGAACCTTTAAGTATTCCTGTGGACTTTCTTGGTTGTCTTGGATTGCTACTCGCACCTCACATTTCTGATTTGTCAGTTTGCTTTTTTTGTACTTGGTTTGTCTATAGTCACAGTAGTTAACCACTAAGCCATCACAGCAGTACATATGACTTGAGGCATCACCAAACAAATCCTCACTATAGGAAAATCAAACTGAACATGTGAAAGGAATCTATATACAGTCTTATGTTGTATAACCTACTAAATAACATAAATATGTGAATTGGAGTACTGCAGTAAGCCTAGATGTGAGGTGTAATTGTAATAAAGTGTTGAAGTCCCCTAATAAACACAAGGACCCCATACAGTGTACGTACACATGAATCATGGATACCAGACACACATATAGCATGTAATGAATAATAAATCAATGCCAAAAAGCAAATATAATGCAAATTAAATATTAAGCAATGACAAGCATTGCACAGCCCAACTTAGTAGGTGTAAGCAATGTGTAGGCCAGCTAACTCAATTTGCCCATTGGTATACCCCTTTAAACAATGCCAAACTTAGGCAAGCAGGTTTGCCCATAGCTTAGCCTTTTCAAAACTGTGCAATCATGGCAAAGTATGGGAAATTGGCCCTATTTAAACCAAACAGGTGGGAATACATCTCATGACTGGTTGTAGCCTCCCCTTGCAGGCACTATGTCTGGAATGGGAGAGGGTGTGCACTTTTGGGCACAATGCTGGGGCATCCAGAAGTCCAGAGTCATGGCAGGACTCCTTGTCAAAGACCATGAGCAGAGACTGCTGTAGGGCCAGTACCAGGGTTCCTAATATAAAGCAGAAGCCTGAGACCATCTCACCCATGACCTCACCAGTGCCACTTGGATACCCCGAACTGGTCAGCAGGTCAGGCATCAGCTGCTCTGAATAATAAGGTATCACTCATCATTATCACCCACACTGTGCTACATAATATAACTGTCTAGGAAATCCTGTATAAGAGTGCTGTAAGTCACTAAAAGTTGAAGAGGGCAATAGTCTAAATATGTCCCGGTTCACCTGCATGTGGTCAAGACATGGCCAGAGTCTGTACAAAAGGAGATGGACAGGTATCTGCATAACATCAACCTGGAATCTGGGAGTATGTGTAGAAACAGTTAGTTAGTGTTAACAAACAATTCCTCCACAGGTATACCAGGTAAGAGGTGTATACTGCAGGTAAAACCAGTTCATGTATATAGTTGTCGACAGCCATGCCATTGTCCAAAGTAAGGTAATAGGGTAGTGTAGTAATACTTGTAAGGTATAGATAACAGTACTGACTTGGAAAGTAATGCGAACTACAGGAATATACTAGTTGTTAATTGAACCCCCCCACCATATCTGCAACAATAAACTAAATATCCAACTAAATTGGTACGTGCTGACTTAACTGTAATGTTGGGACATATGTCCTATTTGATAATTATTTAAATCTGTTTCTATGCATGTGCTATGTTGAAATACTCCAGCATTGGTGGCATGGTGCCATCAATGTACCTGCATG